>NC_142481.1:9095909-9247424 GCF_049115385.1 Moschus berezovskii
GCATGCATCCATCCATCCATCCACGCATCCATCCATCCATTCATCCACGCATCCATCCATCCATGCATCCATCCATCCAACCATGCATCCATCCATCCATCCATGCATCCATCCATCCATCCATTCATCCACACATCCATCCATCCATGCATCCATCCATCCAACCATGCATCCATCCATCCATCCATGCATCCATCCATCCATCCATTCATCCACACATCCATCCATCCATGCATCCATCCATCCAACCATGGATCCATCCATCCATCTATGCATGCAGCCATCCATCCATCCATGCAGCCATCCACCCATCCATTCAATTATTTAATAAACATGTTTTCTTCTACTCCTTTGGGGACACACCAGTGAAGCTGACATTCTAGTTGAGAGAGACAGCATATAAATAAATAGTAAGGAAGGAAATCACATAGAATTTTAGAAAGTGATAAATACTATGGGAGGACCAATTGAGCAGAGTAAGGGGGAGTAGCAGAGTTGGGATGGCGGGAAAAAGTTGCAGCTTCTAATGCCAAGGGTGGTGTGGGTCTCATTGACTGGCAAGGTGACTAGATTGGTTGATAAACAAAGGCTTGAACAGGATGTAGGGAATATATCTTCCAGGTAGAGGGAACAGAGAGTGTTCTTGGTGGGAATGCCAAAGGAAGGACCAGGGGAGGGCTGATGGAGTAGAATGAGAAGGGATAGGCGTGTGAGAGACGAAGCCAGTGAGATAATGGGGATGAGGGATTAACAGGACGCTGTGTGACTTCGGCTCTTCCTCTGCGACCTCTCCCACTTCCCTCCGCTCTGGATCCCAGGAAGGACTAGAGGAGCCCAGGGACCAGGACACCCCACCTGAACCCTGGACTCGGGCAGGTTGATCTTCAGAGCCACCTCCTCACGGGCATACACGTCCGGGTACTGAGTCTTGGCAAACAGGGCTTCCAGCTCTTCCAGCTGGCTTCGCGTGAAGGTGGTCCGTTCCCGCCGTTGCTTTCTTGGGGCGCCTGGGATGAGGACAGAAAAACAGGACCTTTGGGTGACCTGAGACTCTGTTCTCTGCATCTGCTGACGCAAGGTCCTGAGAAGGCATGGGATGCCGACAAGCCTCTTCTGGGTGTTCTTCTGCCCAAACTAAGGGTGCTGATTCCCAGAGCTTCCAGACCTCACTCGTCCCCCTTTGCCTGTCCTTAAGGGTACTCTTGCCTCCCCTGAGGAGAACTGGCTTTAGCTGTGTAAGGTATATGAGTTTGGCTTTTATCTCCTTTCTAAAATTTCTTCTGCACTAAGACATTCACTTGAAACACGACATTTGGGATACCCAGCCTATAAAAGAGGCAGGACCGTAATGGTCACCTTAATAAAAGAATAATACCATCAAAAATAGAACGCTCCCTTCTCTAAGAAATAAAGCATTGCTGACAGATGGGAATTCCTTCGGGTCCCCCTTCCAGATGGCTTCCCTCCCTCACCCGAGAGGGAACCACTGTCCTAAATTGCTATGAAGATCCACATGATTTCCTGCATCCCTAAGAGATGTGGGGTGGTGCTTTGCATTTACAGATGAACCCGTTTGGCTGGTGCATGGCCCTGATGTCACCCTTGTAAGTGCCCATCCTCTTCCTGAGGGCAAGGGACCCCAGAAGATGGGGGCCAGCCTGGGAGGGGTGGGGAGGACGACTGTACTCACTTGGGTAGGACACAGCTGGGTGCATCAGATCCACACTGGGGCCACTCAGGGCCAAGGTGTTGACGGAATAGTGGGGCCCCGGGTTCATATACGCCATCATGATCTTCGGGGATGCTGGGGCCCAGGTCAGAGGGCCTGCAAGATAAGGGTGGGTGCTCACAAACTCCCCAGTTCATCACCGCCTCGGTCGCTTCCTAGATCCATGACCTTGGGCAACTTATTCCCCTGCTCTGTGCTGGGCTTCCTCACCTATAAAACAGCCCTCTGCTTGAGGTCGTCAAAGAGTCCCTGGGACTCTGTAAAGCCAAGATCAAAAGCTTTAATGAGCATTCTAAATGGAAGCTCCTATTCCTACTCTACCCTTTAAAAGAGCTTCTGACCAACTCCCTTGTGCAAGACCGTCCCCTCCCCGAGAGTGTTAGTCGCTCAGTCATTCTGACTTCTTGCAACATGTGGACTGTAGCCCTCCAGGCTCCTCTGTCCAGGGGAGTCTCCAGGCAAGAATACTGCAGTGGGTTGCCATGGCTTTCTCCAGGGGATCTTCCTAACCCCTAGGACCTCCAAAAGGATGTTCAGCCTCACACAGAATCATGGCGAACAGGGAAACCGTTGTCTCAGTCTGCCAGGGATGGAGAGTTTTCTAGGGATGTGGGATTTCAGTGACAAATCGGAAAAGTCCCTGACAAATCGGGATGGTTAGCGACCCCAAGGGAGTCACAGTCAAATGACAGCAACTAATGATCTCCCATGACTATTTTTGACCCATCAAGCTGGCAAAGATCAGAGAGGCTTAGTAACTCCAGGGCTGGCCTCAAAACAGGCTTCTCGTGTCAGATGGGTGACAGTGTGGATGGAACAAACTGCAAACATTTATCAAAGAAAAATGCCGTCTTTCCTTGGTCCCAGCAATTCGCCTTCAAGGTGCCTCGGTCACCTCATCAGAAGGTGGGAATGAAAAATAGCACTTACACCTTTAGTTCGATGTGAGGGTCAAATGAATTATTGTGCATCTGATACTTAAAATAGCACCTGATATGCAGCAAACACTACCAACTGTGGCAGTTATTATTATTTGCAAGCAGACGTTTGCATAGATTTTATGCTAGGACACTTCTTATTGGAGTATAGTTCATTTACAACGTTGTGTTAGTTTCTGGTATACAGCAAAGTGATTCAGTTCTGTATTTTTTTCATATTATAGGTTATAATATAATAACCATTATAGGTTATTACAAGATATTGAATAGAGTTCCTTGTGTAGGTGTTTATTGTTTCACTCCTTTATATACCGTAGTGTGTTTCTGTTCATCCCAAACTCCTAATTTATCCCTCTCCACCCAAGCTAGGATTTTTAATGCAGCATATTTATAATCACCACAATGTGGAAGCACCCTATACATCCACCAAAGAGGACGTAGTAAGTAAGTTATGCAATTTAAGTAAGTTATGTTACAATTATGGCACATCCGGGCAAGAGGTACTATAAAGTCATTAAAAACTGTACTTCTCTGTGAATGGACTTGAAACGACCTCTAGTATATAGTTAAGGAAAGATTATCCTGGGACTTCCCTGGTGGTCCAGTGGTTAAGAGTCCACCTTCCGATGCAGGGGATGTGGGTTCGGTCCCTGGTCGGGGAACTAAGATCCCACGTGCTGCGGGGCAGGTAAGCCTGAGTGCTGCAATGACTGAGCCCACATGCTCTGGAGCCAGTGAGCTGCAACTAAAACCCAGCACGGCCAAATCAATAGATTAGAAAAAAGATTGTCCTCAACTTGGCAATGAGACAAATGGTTGACGGCAAGTCACTTCCTGGTTATCTAGACGACCAAGCCAAGCATTAGTTCTTTTTCTAGGAGACTGTACCCTTGTTCAATTGATTCTTCACTATTGATGAGGATCCAGACACCGACAAGTTCAATGGCAAATTTCAGATGTTTGGTTGCCAATGACTTGTCTCTGGTAGAAAAGATAATCCCAGGGTTACAGTTTTGCTGCCTGTAGAACTTGAACTAGTTTTGTACCTAACCTGACCAGCTTTTTTCGGCACAACTTTTTCTGAATAACAGTGTTAACCTCTCTTCCTTGAATTCTCCTTGGAAACAGCCGGTTCACGACTTAAATCTTTGTTTTCGGCTTATTATGTGTGCCTAAGAGTCAGGTTTTTATTTTTTTAATTACATTTTGGCAATATGGGGGTGTGTATCTGTGTATTAGATATCATATTTTACCAAATTATGGGCTTCCCCAGTGACTCAGTGGTAAAAGAATCCACCGGCTAATGCAGGAGACACAGGTTCAACCCCTGGGTGGGGAAGATCCCCTGGAGAAGGAAATGGCAACCCACTCCAGTCTTCTTGCCTGGGAAATCCCGTAGACAGAGGAGCCTGGCAAACTACAGTCCATGGGGTCACAAAAGATTTGGACATGACTGAGCGACTAAACAACAAAACCAAATTATACATACAACATATATTCAAAGGGGAAAAAATGCAGTGCTATGTATATATCATTTATTACTAAATTATATATACTATATATATTTCAAAGGAAAAAAACAGTGTGTATAGCATGCTACCACTTGTGATTTTTAAAAATATATACGTACATATATTTCTGCCTGCCAATGCAGGAGACTTTTTGTTTTTTTTAAATGGGCAACCCTTTTTTCCTTGCCCCCGTTACTGAACCTGTGGATGCGAGCGGTGGCCATTCCCAGGATGAACAAGCACACGCCCAAGACGGCGATCCCGGGGAGAACCTCGAACCACATCGCGGTGCCGTTTCCCCAATGCAGGAGACTTAACAAACACAAGTTCAGTCCCTGGGTCGGGAAGATCCCCTGGAGAAGGACATAGCAGCCCACTCCAGTATTCTTGCCTGGAGAATCCCATGGACAGAGGAGCCTGGTGGGCTATGGTCCATGGAGTCGCAGAGAGTTGGACATGCCTGAAGCAACTGAGCACAGCAGATATACATATATTTATATGTTCCTATTGCATAGAACATTCCCAGGAAGAGGGACATAATACACAGTAAACATGGCTGCCTCTGAGGAGCTGTGCTGTATCCATACCTTGTTTTACAGTTTGGATTACTTTTTAACCATGTGTGTGTAAATTACCCTTTCAACAACAAAACCAACAATACCACCTATTTAAAAGAGAGAGAGACGCTCTCCAGGGCTCCCTATCGCTCTAGTTAAGATGACCTCGGGAGACCTTTCAGCCTCTCCAGAAACTTCCAATAACTGTTCTGGGCCAGGAATGCCTCTCTCCCAGCCCAAAACCCCTCTCACCAACTAACTAATCCCTTCTCCTCCTCCAGGACAGAGCTCAAACATAATTTCCCAGGAGAGCCAGCCCACACCCTAAACAGGATGTCTCACACACACACACACACACTTTTTCCTGTTCTTCAGGAATCACACATACTAAATATCACATATTTATAAATACGTTTGCCTCTCTATCTCCCCTAATCCTGCTACCTGAGAATGGAGACTAGGAACATTTTAGTCCCTGGGGTGTCCCCAGCATGCCCAATAAATATTTCCAATATAAATAAATGCTTAAAATTGGATGGTGTTTATGTGAGCTCCCACCTCATCCTTCTCTCACTGCCCTGTCCTTCTCAACCCTCGTTTGTGAGAGTTTTATTTATCATAAATTGAAGTTCTGCTGTCCACTCAGTAAATATTGTCTGAGAATCAACCATGCTCTAAGGTCTAGGGAGACAATAAGAAATAAGACACACAGCATCTCTGCTCTCATGGGATTGAAATTTGAGGTTCTGATTAGGGAAACAAACATCGAACAAGGAAACAGACTTTTCTTAAGAAACTCAAAATGCTTCCAGAGAGTTTCAAGAACTCCAAGGAAAATTAAATGGGGTAGTAAGAAATTAAAAGACGCTTGCTCTTTGGAAGGAAAGCTATGACAAACCCAGACAGCGTATTCAAAAGCAGAGACATCACTTTGCCAACAAAGGTCCATGTAGTCAAAGCTATTGTTTTTCTGGCAGTCACATACGGATGTGAGAGCTGGGCCATAAAGAAGGCTGAGATGCTTAATTGTGTTGCTAGAGAAGACTCCCTAAGAGTCCCTTGGACAGCAAGGAGAACAAATGAGTCAATCCTAAAAGGGAGTCAACACTGAATATTCATTCAAAGAGCTGATGCCGAAGCTGAAGCTCCCATTCTTTGGCCACCTGGTGAGAAGAACCAACTCACTGGAAAAAACCCTGATGCTGGGAAAGATTGAAGGCAGGAGGAGAAAGGGAAGACAGGGGATGAGATGGTTGGATGGCATCGCTGACTCAATGGTCATGAGTTTGAGCAGGCTCCGTGAGATGGTGAAGGACGAGGAAGCCTGGCGTGCTGCAGTCCGTGGGGGTCACAAAAAGTAAGGCACGACTTAGTGACTGAACAATGAACGACAAAATAAGAGTGATGGGGTTTGAGGTGAGGGTTAGTCGCCTGATTTAGGTGAATGATCAGGGAAGTCAGATGTCAATCAGGGCTTTTGTCACTTGAGGGCTTGACTGAGGCTGGACAGTCAGATTCCTGGGGGTTCATTCCTATTGTGTCGGCTCAATTCTTGCCACACAGACCTCACCACAGGACTGCTCAAGCATGCTCTGGGAAGCATGATCAGGGAAGATCAGGGAAGACCTCTCTCTAAGGAGGCGACGTTGGGGCTGCAAAACGAAGGACTCTGGGTTCACTGAGAGGATCTCAGGGTAGAGGTCTCCAGGCAGAGGGAGCGGCAGGTGCAAAGGTCTGAAGGCTGGAATCGTTTCATCTCGTGGGAGGAGAACCAAGGTGTCCAGCGCTACTGGAGCAGGCTGATCAGGATGGAAAGTGAACTAGGAGCGTGTAGGACCTGATAGAAAGGTCTCGGGGTGCTCCGTGTCGATGTTAATCATAAAAGTAGAGACAACACACAAATCCTAAGAATCAAGAGGTGTCCTAGGTAATGACTGGTATTTACACCCTGGAGTTGTTCCCTCCCACGGAGCAGGGCTGCACGTGCGACCAATAAGATATCGTGGAAACGACAGTGTGACCTCTGAGGCCGGCCCTCTCTCTCTCTCTAGCAAAGCAGCTGTCGTGCCGAACATGCTTGCGCAGTCCTGGAGGTCTGTGCGGCAAGAACTGAGGCCTCCTGCTGACAGCCATGGGAATGAACCCCCAGGAATCTGACTGTCCAGCCTCAGTCAAGCCCTCAAGTGACCAAAGCCCTGACTGACATCCGACTACCACAGCACAAGAGACCCTGAGCTGGAATCATCCAGTGATGCTGGCCCTGGATTCCTGTGACCTCAGAAACTTTTGCCCGTTGTTCAGTTGCTCAGCCATGTCCAACTCTGTGGCCCCATGGACTGCAGCACCCCAGGCTTCCCTCTCCTTCACCATCTCCCAAAGTTTGCTCAAACTCAGGTCCATTGAGTCAGTTGATGGTTGCCATCCAACCATCTCATCCTCTGTTGTCCCCTTTCTCCTCCTCCCTTCAATCTTTCCCAGCATCAGGGTCTTTTCCAATGAGTCAGCTCTTCACATCAGGTGGCCAAAGGATTGGAGCTTCAGCTTCAACATCAGTCCTTCCAATGAATATTCAGGGTTTATTTCCTTGAGGAAACTACACAACATCATAAATATGTATTTGTTTCAAGTTGCTAGGTTTGGGGTTAACTTGTTACACAGCCACAGATAACTAATTCACAAGACTTCCCAGTGCAACATGGCATTGTGTCCTCAGCCCAAGCCTGGGTTGTAGAGACAGTTACTATTATGTTCATATTTTATAACCGAGAACATCTGCAGACTCAGGTGCTGGGACTTCCCTGGGTCACTCAGGCTGTGAGTGGGGACCACCCTCCTGGAGGCCCTGTCCTCCCAGTTCCCAGCCTGGATCTCCTCTGTCACCTTCTTTTCCTCCAAGGACTGATGATATTTCATCAGACCCTCACGAGAAAAGGGAAACAGGGAGCCTGGTGAACTTGCCTGCTAGGGACAATTTGCAGAGCTTGGAACAAAAGCATCCATTTCTAGGTCTTCCCTGGTGGTACAGTGGATAGGAATCTGCCTGCCAATGCAAGAGACACAGGTTTGATCCCTGATCCAGGAAGATTCTACATGCCTCGAAGCAATTAAGCCCGTGAGTTACAACTCCTGAGAATGCATGCCCTAGAGCTTCGAAACAAGAGAAATCACTGCAGTGAGAAGTCCATGCATCTCAACAAAGAGTAGCCCCTGCTCGCCGAAGCTAGAGATAGCCTACGCAGCAAAGAAGACCAAGAGCCACCAAGAATAAATAAATGATTTTTTTAAAAATCCATTTCTACTGTCTTCACCAGGGAATCTGCATCGAGTTACCTGGCTAAGGGGTTGGTCTTACAGGAAAGCCTAGCTCTCTCTCCCTGGGAGAATCCCATTCTACAGGCAGGAAACCTGAGCCTCAGGGAGATGAGGGTGCTCGACCAGAATCAAGCAGCTGATAATGATAGTGACCTCCAAGGTCGAGGGTTTGCCCACTCTGCAGCGGGTGGTGGACAATGCACCAGCAAAGAACGATAACAACAAAAGTGATGTAGGACACCCACCAAAGCCCTTCTCTGGGTTTGGCAACGAGATGAGGTGGTCGATGATATCAGACCGTCTGGACTTCTCTCCTCCAAACAGACGTTGTGTGTCTAACCTCCAAGAGCGCAGACAACCACCACGGTGCCCATCTCTGGTTGAGAATGTGCAGTGAGCCTGACAGCGATCCTTTATCATCTAGCCAGGCAAATTTCAAGGCAGTGATGTGTCATAGTCCCAAACGGTTGAGCTGGGAAAATCACTGTCCTTGCACTGGGGACCAACCAGTGGGGCCTGAGGCTGTTGCTCAGAGCTCCTGGGGTTCGGCAGCTCTGGGGCCAGACTCCCACCTGAGCAGGTACTCGGACAGGTGAGGTCTGAAGGCTCACAGCCACCCTGTGGGTTGTCCTGGTGGTAATCTGTGGCTGGAGAAACCAAGCCTTGGGGGAGGAAGGCGCCTGCCTCCGGGCAGGCAGAAAGTCCTCCATCCATTAGGACCTCAAGTTGGAATCCCCAGCTGCTCGGAAACAAGATCTCCAGGAACAATAATCCAGTGAAATCGTCCCACGGGATAGGTCCTATTGTCACATCCATTCCACAGAGGAGGACACCGAGCTCCAAGAAGCAGAGTCCCGGGTCCCATCACACAGGTCAGCAGCAGAGCCCGCACCCTCCCCGCTAGCCTGCACCCTCCCGACCACCAAGCTACACAATCTCAGGATGCTCCCCACAGCCCCCTGTGGAGCTCACATGCCCACTTCTCAGATGAGGAAACTGAGGCTGAAGGGGGTTCTGTCAATTTCTGAGGACACACAGGGGTGAGTGGCACAGTCAGGAATAAAACCCAGATATCTTGGACCTCAGAGCATTGCCTTGTCCCCCAAATATGCTCAGGACCCCCCAAAGTGAGATGAGGCCAGCCCTCTCCCCTGCACTCACAGTAAGCCCAGGTCTGAGACATGAGCTTCCCATGGCCCATCTAACTGGATCATGACAACAACTTGTCATTGTCCCCACTTTGCAAATGAGGATACTGAGGCTCCGAGTGACCTCACACAGACCCATATGGCTCCACCTCAGTCTGAGCAAGACCCACCCAGCTTTGCTGGATCTCTGCAGCCCGCACCAGCTCGGTCACCCAAGAGACAAGCAGCTGACCATGTCATGTGGCAGCCTGGATGGACGGGAGTTTGGCAGAGAATGGATACACGTTTATGTAGGGCTGAGTCCCTTTGCTGTCCACCTGAAACTATCACAACATTGTTGATCGGCTATACTCCAACACAACATAAAAAGTTTAAACTTTAAAAAAGAGAGAAGAATCTGGGGGTCGTGCTCACCATCCAGGATTGGACGTGGGGAAAGCAAGAGCCTCAGGGGACAGTGAGGTCCCCAGATAATCAATTCACCCCCGTTGCATCCCCAAACCATCTCCCAGCCCCCTGGGGTGGTCTCCTAGTCTCCCCTTCCTGCCTCCTGCTGCAGCCGCAAAACCTCGCCGCTCGGTGTGCGTGTCTCTCCGATTCTATTTCGCTCATCCATCCATCCATCCATCTATTCAACAAATACTTAAGCATACCAACCACACGGCAGGCACTGGGAGGAAATCAAGGTTCACTGGGGGAGACGGCCACAGTAGATGAACGCACACAAGAAGAGGGAGTTTCAGGCTGTGCTAAGTTGTGAAGAAAATGCAAGCAGATGTGCCAAGGAGTTGCCTTCAGGCTGTGAAAAGTGCCCAACCCTAGGAGCTAGAGGGCTTGGTCATGTCACCTCCCCAACAAGCTGCGCTGAAGGAGCCTGCGTGCCATGGGCCAGGTTCTCCTGTCCATCCTCGCTGCCCCAGGCTGCCATATTTCCCCAAACATCAGGACAGACACTTTGATCCCTGTACGATCGTCCAGCCAACATCATACACTCCGGCTCCTCAACCCTGTGCCAGACCCTGAAAACACAACCATGAACAAAGTGAACCCACGTCCGGAACCATCCTCTCCCCTCTCTCGTCCCCACTTCCTTGGCTGCTCCTGCGGACACTCACCTTCAGAGAGTGGGGACGGGGCTCTCCTGGGGGGCCCGGGGATGGAGTCATCAGACGGAGGGGCTGAAGGAAACGGGTCCCCTCACACAGGGAGATTTTAAGCCCTGGCTGGGAGTGATGTCATCTGCCGTGGCCTGGATCTCGGAGGGTAATCCTGGCCCAAGGGTGGGGGACTCGACTGGGCGCCAGGAGGTGACATTGGCGGGGAGGGGGAGGGGCGCCCGTCTGCCTAATCCCCTCCTCTCCCCCCACCCCGCCCCCCGCAACCATGACATCTTGGCAATTAGGGCTGATGGGGATGGGAGGCCCCAGCACCCTGGGACCAGGAGCCTGTACTCCTCAGGGAAGTTCTTCCTTAGGTCTAACTAGAGTCCCTCGAGCTTTAGCTGCTGTTCCATCAAAGAGGAAGGAGAGCCAGGTTGGGTGTTCTGAGAGATCATTCGAGAAACAAGGGGCGCGGGGCTTTCCGGCTCCCTCTCCTGGGTCGTCTTTTCTCTCCCCAGCAGTCTATCTGCCCACTAAGTCATCTCTGCACGGCCCTGTTGTTTCCTGCTCTGCCTCAGTTTCCCTGTTTCTTCTTTCTTTGCCTCGGCTTCTGTCACTTGTTGCTGTTCAGTCGCCCAGTCGTATCTGACTCTTTCCCACCCCGTGGACGGCAGCGCGCCAGGCTTCCCTGTCCTTCACCATCTCCCGGAGTTTGCTCAAACTCATGTCCGTTGAGTCAGTGATGCCACGCGACCATCCCCATCGCTGTTTGATATCAGCTTCTCCCATTTCCTACCCCACCCCCGACCCCCGCGCGCTGTCCACCTGAATCATCTCCATCTCTATCTGTCCCTCCCTTCCTCCATGCCCTCCGTCTTTGCTTGGGATTTCTGTGACTCCGTTTCTCTTTGCTCTGGCCCTCAAGGCTCCTGCCAGTCTGCCTTGAGGGCCCCTCTCTCGTTCCTCGGCTCTGGCCCCTCTGGTCCTATCTTTGTTGATTTATCGGTCGGTCTGGGTCCCTCTTGCTGACTCTATCATTCTCTCTCTGGGCCCTGTTCCTGTTCTGATTTTGGTTTCTGTCCTTGTCTCTCTGTGTCTACAAGCACATGGGCTTCCCGAGTGGCTCAGATGGTAAAGATGCTGCCTGCAAGGCGGGAGACCCAGGTTCAGTCCCTAGGTTGGGAAGATCCCCTGGAGAAGGGAATGGCAACCCACTCCAGTATTCTTGCCTGGAGAATTCCACGGACAGAGGAGCCTGGCGGGTTACAGTCCACGGGGTCACAAAGAGCCAGACACGACTGAACGACTAACGCACACACACACACACTTGCCTCCCTGTGATTCCAGTCTCCCCCACCCCACCAGCACCTCTGTCCTTTATCCAACCTCTTAAACTTCAGTTTCTGTTCCTGTCTCTCCCTCTGATTCTTGCTCTCTAGTTCCTCCTCCACTTCTTTCTCCCTATCTTCATACCTTTCTTGATCTGTACTTCTGACTCTGTTGTTTCTGCCTCCCTCTGAATTTTCTCTTCTCTGCCCTTTTCTGGGTGTATGTCTATGTGTGTGTGTGTGTCTGGATGTAAATATCTCCCTGAGCTCCTGAGCCCACGCAGGTCTGTTTTCCATCCCAATGTATCCCAACACCTACCTACATGCGTGCGTGAGGTCTCAGTAATCCCGCCTTGTGGCTGGCCCTTGTGTCTCACCATAAGGGGCCCTTTCTTCCTTCACTACCCCCCCAACCCCCTGCCAGGAGAGATTAAGGCCAGCAGCCTGGCTGGGGAACCAGGAGCTGTCTCATTAGCTTGAGCCAGGGGTGACAGGGAGAGAAGGAGGGGCTGCCTGACCCTCACTGACCGGCCAAAAGGCTACTGATGGGCAGACCCAGTCCTGTAGCAGACCCTCCGGCCCACCGGAGAGGGGAAAGAAAGCTGGTCATCAGAGAGAGGAAGAAAGAACAGGTCCTTGGGGACTGCCCTGGAGGTCCAGGGTTCAAGAATGTGTGCTTCCACTATAGGGGGCACATGTTCAGTCCCTGGTCTGGGAACTAAGATCCCACACAAGGGGCTTCCCTGGTGATTCAGTGATGGAGAATCCACCTGTCAGCGCAGGAGACACAGTTCAATCCCTGGTCCGGGAAAATCCTGGAGCAACTAAGCCCACACGCCACAGCTACTGAGCCTGCGCTCCAGAGTTCACGCTCCACAAGAGAAGCCACCGCAAAGAGAAGTCCAAGCACCGCACTAGAGACAAGCCCTCACAGCAGTGGAAACCCAGCACAGCCAAACTAATTATTAATGTATTTAAAAGATCCCATATGAAAACAAAGCAAAAAAGAACAAGTCTTCAAAAGCCTCTGGGAGAAGGTGTCAGCTCCTTTTATCACTTCCCTCAAATTTTCCCACCCAGAGTCCCACCAGGCTGGGTAGGTGTGGACAGGTGGGTTTCAGGCCAGGCAGGTGGTTCTGGGATGTCAATTAAGCTGAGTCTAAATCCAGGCTACTCCTCCCCTGAGGCAAATAGCTTTCTTTTCTCATCTACACCCAGAAGAAAACTTTGGCAATCAGCCTTGCTTTCTCCCTTTTTTCCTCAGCATACCCCTCCTCCACACACACATCAGATCCACCCATAAATCCTGTCATCTCTTCTTTCAACTAACTGTCCAGCTAAAAATGACAAAACACTGCTGGGAGAAAGGAAACAAGACTCAAGTCAATAGTGACATATGGGCTTCCCTAGTGGCTCAGATGGTAAAGAATCTGCCTGCAATGCAGAGGACCCAGGCTACACTCCATGGGGGTCCCAAAGAGTTGGACATGACTAAGTGACAAATACACATGCGGGAATGACAAAGATCAAAGATATATTTCTTGGGACTTACTTCTCTGGTGGTCCAGTGGCTATAGTCAGCCATATAGTCGACATATGGTGACATATAGTCTGCCCTCCTAGAAAAAAAGGAGAAATGTTTTCTTGACCTCAAGAAGCAGGCAAAGATTTCTTGAATGGGACACGGACAGCAGTAACCATAGGGGTGGGAAAAGGGCGGGAGGTTCGAGAGGGAGGGAACACGTACACCTGTGGTTGATTGGTGTGTGGTGGAAACCAACACAATATTGTAAAGCAGTTGTCTTCCAATTTAAAAAATCTTTTTAAAAATTAGACTGAATTAGAATGGGGAACTTCTACCCTCAAAAAACTTCAAGTTAAAGAAAATCCTAGCTACAGTCTGTTAGAAGATATTTGCAAAACCTTATAGCTGGCAAAGAACGTGTATCCAGAATACATAAGGAAGACTCCAACTCAGTAATAAAATAGCTGAAAGAGACCCTTCACAAAATATATACAAATGGCCAATAAGTGCACAAAGATAGTCTTTGTCACTGGAGAAAGAAACACACACACACACAAGGAGATACTACACATAACCACCAAACTGTTGGTGAGGTTGTGGAACGACTGGGAACTCTTGTACTTTCTGGTGGGAATGGCATGGTCCCACAAGTGGAGTACCACTTGGCCGTTTTCTATGAAGATGAGTTATTTTAACCTCGTAAGTAGATCCACTTCTAGATATTTATCCAGAAGAATGAAAACGTATATTCATCAAAAGACTCATATGGAAATGTTCATGGAAGCTTTTCTCATGTCTCAAGTCCCAAATGGGAAAACAACCAAATGTCTTACTGAGCTGTAAAAGAACAGAGTGTGACACAGCCATGCGATGGAATATTACTCGGCAATGAAAAAGGAATGATCTACTACATGTATAACATCATGGATGATTCACAAAATCTTATGTTGAGTAAAAGAAGCCAAACACAATATATTTATTTATTTGGCTGTACCTTATCTTATTATGGCACAAAGTATCTTTAGTTGCGGCATACAAACTCTTAGTAGCAGGATCTAGTTCCCTAACCAGGGATCAAACCCCTGTCCCCTGGATTTGTAGTATAGAGTCTTAGCCACTGGACTACCAGGGAAATCCCAAAAATATATCTTTAACCTTCGTCATTCCTGGCATGTGTGTTAGTCACTTCAGTTCAGTTCAGTCACTCTGTCGTGTCCGACTCTTTGCGACCCCATGAATCACAGCACGCCAGGCCTCCCTGTCCATCACCAACCCCCGGAGTTCACTCAAACTCATGTCCATCGAGTTGGTGATGCCATCCAGCCATCTCATCCTCTGTCGTCCCCTTCTCCTCCTGCCCCCAATCCCTCCCAGCATGAGGGTCTTTTGCAATGAGTCAACTCTTCAAATGAGGTGGCCAAAGTATTGGAGTTTCAGCCTCAGCATCAGTCCTTCCAATGAACACCCAGGATTGATCTGCTTTAGGATGGACTGGTTGGATCTACTTGCAGTCCAAGGGACTCACAAGAGTTTTCTCCAGCACCACAGTTCAAAAACATCAATTCTTCAGTGATCAGCTTTCTTCACAGTCCAACTCTCACATCCATACATGACCACTGGAAAAACCATAGCCTTGACTAGACGGACCTTGGTTGGCAAAGTAATATCTCTACTTTTTAATATGCTATCTAGGTTGGTCATAACTTTCCTTCCAAGGAGTAAGCGTCTTTTTTAGTTTCATGGCTGCAGTCACCATCTGCAGTGATTTTGGAGCCCCCAAAAATAAAATCTGACAGTTTCCCCATCTATTTCCCATGAAGTGATGGGACCAGATGCCATGATCTTAGTTTTCTGAATGTTGAGCTTTAAGTCAACTTTTTCACTCTCCTCTTTCACTTTCATCAAGAGGCTTTTTAGTTCCTCTTCACTTTCTGCCATAAGGGTGGTGTCATCTGCATATCTGAGGTTATTGATATTCCTCCTGGGAATCTTGATTCCAGCTCACGTCCAACTCTTTGGGACCCCATGGGGTGTAGCCCACCCGGCTTGTCTGTCTGTGGGAATCTCCAGACAAGGATACTGCAGTGGGTTGCCATTCCCTTCTTCAAGGGATCTTCCCAACCCAGGGATCGAACCCAGGTCCTCTGCATTGCAGGCAGAATTTTACCCTCTGAGTCACTAGGGAAGCCTATTCCCTGGAGCTCCTAAAACCTTCAGGATTTCTTGTGAGGAGATAAACAAAGATATCTTTTGTTATGTTAATTAGATACCCTTCAGAAAGCCCTAGGTGACTCAAGGATGGACTGATTGCCTGGGGAACCAATCTTGGGATTAAAGGATTAAAATTTCAGTCCCTTCCACCTCACTCCCACTCTCCACCCAGCTACCCTCTCCTGGGATGTAGAAAGAGCTAGAGATTGAGGTCAAATGCCAGTGACCAAGGATTTCATCAGTCATGGCTATGTAATGAAACATCCATACAACCCCACAGGATGGGGTTCCAAGAGCTTAACAGTTGGTGAACTAGGACACAACTTTGTGCTGCGAGGGTCAAAGAGTGAAAGTGTCAGTCCCTTCAGTCATGTCCGACTCTCTGCGACCCCATGGACTGTAGCCCGCCAGGCTCCTCTGTCCGTGGAATTCTCCAGGCAAGAATACAGGGGTGGGTTGCCCTTCCCTCCTCCAAGGGATCTTCCCTGCCCAGGGATCAAACCTAGGTCTCCGGCATTGCAGGCAGATTCTTTACCTTTTGAGCCACCAGGGTAGCAGACTCCAAACCCCAGAATACAGAGCACAGAAGCTCCTGGGTTTGGGGGCCTTTTGGATCTCAGCATCTGCTGTTGTCCAGTCACGGCCATGACCAACTCTTTGCGACCCCCTGGACTGCAGGCTCCTCTCTCCTCCACCATCTCCCGAGTTTGCTCAAATTCACATCCATTGAGTTGGTGATGCTATCTATCTCTTCTTCTACTGCATCTGACTGTTAAAATCCTTTTATAATAAAGTGATAATTTAGCCAGTGTTTTCCAGAGTTCTGTGAGCCCACTCTAGCAAATTAATGAAATCCAAGGAGGGGATCATGGGAATATCCAATTTATGACTGGTGGTCGGGGGCACAGGTGACAATCTGGACTTGAGACTGATGTCTGAAGGGGAGGAGGAGGGCAGCCCCGTGACACTGAGACTTAACCACTGGAATCTGACCCTGTCTCTAGGTAAGTAGTGTCAGAACTGAGTTCGTTGCTTGGTAATGTTGGAAGACACGCTCTGAGCTGTATAATTCCAAAGTTCAAGAACAAAATATCTGATTTTTAAAAAGAGGAATAAAATTGAATTGCCATGAGACTTATGAAGAACAAAAAATGAAACAAAAAACTCATTATCATTATCATTTAGTCATTAAGGAAATTAACCCTAAAATCACAATAAACGACCAATAAACTTTCCCCAAAGAGAGAGAAAAAACAAAAAAAATTTTTTTTTAATCAGAAAATCACTGCCAGGGCTGGCACATATGTGGATGGAGAATGGAGAGTGACTGGTTAGTGGACACAGACAGGATTTCTTTGGGGGATGATTAAAATATTCTGAAATTAGATCATGATGATGGTTGCACAATCTTGTGAAAATTCTATAGAAACACCACTATACCATCCCATGAGATACTCTCAATGGGAATTTTATGGTATGTAAATTTGATCTCAAATTTTTAAAAAAATCAGAAAAAGCAGTTGACTGGAGAGGGAGCACTGGCTGCAAAATGGCCTGAGGGAACTTTTGGGAGGCTACAAATGTTCTACATTTGACAGCATGCCAAGAGTAAGCCTTTGTCAAAGTCTGTCAAGCTAATCACTTAAAATATATGCATTTTCTTGTTTGTTCATTGTGCCTTGGGACTTCCCTGGTGGTCCAGTGGCTAAGACTCCACTCTCCCAATGCAGGGGACCCAGGTTCGATCCCTGGTCAGAGAACTAAGATCCCGCGTGCCGCAAAGAAGACCGAAGATCCCCTGCACTGCAACTAATACCCAGTACAACCACAAAATCGTGTGTGTATGCTTAGCGCTCAGTCGTGTCTGACTCTTTCCCACCCCATGGACTGTAGCCCACCAGACTCCTCTGTCCTGGGATTCTCCAGGCAAGAATACTGGGGTGGGTTGCCATGCCCTCCTCCAGGGGATCTTCCCAACCGGAGAGCAAACCCAGGCCTTTTGCATTGCAGGCGATTCTTTTACCATCTAAGCCACCAGGGAAGCCCAATAATGTTTTTAATTGTGCCTTGATTTTTAAAAAAAGAGAAAAAAGAATATTGGAGGGAAATATTATCTCCAATCTAACTTTTTCTTACTATGTGGACTGCCTGTAGCCTAGACAAGGAGGATTGCAGAAGCTTATTTTTGCAGCCCTATAGCCCCAGCCTCCATCAGTTCTCTGCTCAGGATCACAGTTAGAAGACAGGCCACCCTGTGCCCATCGCTGTGTGGACAGGCTCCTAACCACTCACTCCCCCTCCAGCCCCCTGGCTATTCTTTCTGTCCTCACAGATAGCCAAGCACAAGGAAGGTGCCCAGAGGAGAGCGGGGGACCCACAAGAGCCAGGGTCTCAGAACTGCTGGGGGTGAAGAGCAAGTTCAGTTCAGTTCAGTCCAGTCGCTCAGTCGTGTCCGACTCTCTGTGACCCCATGAACCGCAGCAGCCAGGCCTCCCTGTCCCCCACCACCTCCCGGAGCCCACAGAGACCCTGAGGGGGAGCAGAGGACTGAGAGATACAGTGAGACGGAGGAGGGCCTCAGGGAGGGAATAAACACCCATTCATTACAATGACAGATGACCAATTCACAAAGACACAAAAGAGAACCTTGGTGTCTGCCAAGGAGCATCAAGGGCCCATGACTGCAGCGGAGGGAGCGGGGTTAGACCATGGGGGTGGCCCCAGGCCGTGTGAGATGCTGCAGGACCCTTGCTTCAAGTCACTGATGGGTTTCAGTCTCGGCTCAACCACACGCCTGAGGGCTCCTCACACCTGCACCCCTCCAGCTGCCTAACACATTCACTCCATTTTATTTTCTGCAAAACTCATCACTGCCTTTGGATGTAGTACTTCCTGCCGGTCCAGGGGCAGGCGCCTTCCCCACCCCCCACCCCCGCCCCCAGGCTTGGTTTCGCCAATTGTAAATTATGTCCAGGACAACCCACAAGATGGGTGTGAGCCTCCAGACCTCACCTGTCCAAGCACCTGCTCAGGTGGGAGCCTGGACCCAGAGCTGCTGAACTGCAGGAGCCCCAAGCAACAGCCTCAGGCTCAACTGGTTGGTCTCCAGGGCAAGGACGGTGATCTCCCTGGCTCCACTATTTGGGATTATGAAACATCGTTGCCTTGAATTTCACCCAGGTTGCAGAACACTTAGACAGGCATTTCAGAAATGAAGCTAGCAAATGGCTCGTGAACTCACGACACAGAATGACTTTTCATCAGTCATCAGGGAAATGGAAATTAACACCTCACGGGGATGCCTCTATGTCCCCTCAGGATGGCTAAAAGTGAAGGCTGACAATAATGTGTGTTAGATAAAGACATATGTGTGTAATATTACATATATCATAATTCTATATTATAGATCACATGACATAGTAAAAATAGTACACTTATACATTTGCATGTGTGTGTGTGCACATATGTGTGTGTGTATATATACATATATACATATTGTTTTTTTTTTTTTTAGGAATAATGGATTTTTATTTCTGAGATAATCTTATATTAACATGTAGTTGCAGAAAATAGTACAGAGAAATCCACTGTGTTCTTCATCCAGTTTCTCATAGTGGTGACATTTTGCAATACTCTACTCCAAAATTGAATGAAGAAATGACATTGGTTTAATCCACTGACAATATTCAAATTTCATCAGTTTTACCTACAATTATATTTAGTCAATTTTATAATCCTTTTTCTTCCAAATGAAACATATCTTTAGAAAGTTTTGAATATTTGACTTGTGTCTCTTTTCAGAAAAGCATTATGTATGAAAGAGTATGAAATGGTTGTATCTCGTATTTATCCTAACATCCTCCTACTGAAGACCTTGACATTTCTAAATTTCTTATTTTGTAAATCATATCTGAGCAATCTATTGGCAGTAATAATCAACAACATTAATATTCTGTGTAGGTAATACTTTCAAGAAAATAATATACTAATAGATTAATTATGGGAATATGATAAGCTTAGAGTGTATATCTAATTATCAAATGTAATTCTTAATGTATATTTTATCCATACCTTATGATAATTTTATACTTATATATTTATGTTTTAAAGCATTTTTTATTTGGATGCAAGCCATGTGTGACTAATAATATAAATTAGGTTGGAATAGTCCAGGCAGCTACTTGGCAGTATGAAATCAGAAGTAAGAAATGGTGGAAGGTGGAGGGGTAGATTTCAGGTGACTTTCAAACCTAAATTATTCATTTTCCAGGTGAAAGCCTGAGTGGTCTATCTGCTGCTGCTGCTAAGTCGCTTCAGTCATGTCCGACTCTGTGCGACCCCATAGATGGCAGCCCACCAGGCTCCCCCGTCCCTGGGATTCTCAAGGCAAGAACACTGGAGCGGGTTGCCATTTCCTCCTCCAATGCATGAAAGTGAAAAGTGAAAGTGAAGACGCTCAGTTGTGTCCGACTCTTTGTGACCCCATGGACTGCAGCCTACCAGGCTCCTCCGTCCATGGGATTTCCCAGGCAGGAGTACTGGAGTGGGTTGCCATTGCCTTCTCCGTATATACATATATACATATTGTATATATAAAATATTCTTTGGGATCAATAGTGATGGCAGAGCCTGTGCTGCTGGACTAGGTCCTAAGGACATTAACTCTGTTATGAGTAGACCATAAGCACACCCAAGGTTCCCAAACGATAGGACCCCAGAGGAACATAGGAATAAAGGCCTCAATCAACCCAGTTTTCCCAGGACTGTCCCAGTTTAGAAGGCTCAGTGGTAGAGAACCCACCTGCCGATGTAGAAGACCTCGGTTCCATCCCTGAGTTGGGAAGACCCCCCTGGAGAAGGAAATGGCAACCCGCTCCAGTATTCTTGCCTAGAGAATCCCATGGACAGAGGAGCCTGGTGGGCTACAGTCCACGGGGTTGCAAAGAGTTGGACGTGACTGAGCGCACATGCAGTTTAACACAGGAAGCCCCGCAGACTGGGAACCCCTGAGCCCAGACAAATGGGGAGGACTGCTCCCCTTACTGACCAAACTCGGGAGCCTCTTTGGATAGAAGAGCTGGACTCTCCATACTAGCATGTACACTGGACAGACTGTCAGCTTCAGAGATGAGAATTATCAGCTTAGGTCTTCAGAGGAGGAAAACTGAGATGCCGACAAAGGAGAGACTTGCCCAGAGACACACAGCTAATGGCGAAGCAAAACAATATTTGGGCCAAGGTTTCTTTGCCCATCAAAACCAATGTCCTTGAGTGTATTGCTACCCTTGGCTCATTCTTATTGGGAGGTTCACGGGGAAACAGACACAACCCATGACCTCACCAGCTTTTCAAAGTTACTGAGGACTCAGGAAGCTTGGTCATATCAGCTGCTATTTATTGTATTCAAAGTAAATTGGAGGTATTTTTTAAAATGTTTCTAATTTTTAAAAATGTGTTAAAATCTATTTTAAATTCCGTATTTTTTTTTTAATTGAATGCTTTCCTTGAAAAAGCCCAACACTCCAAGGTACCTCATGTCTTGAGGTGAACCTCAGGGCTCTGCAGAAAATTGCTGGCAGGTCAGACCCTTCCAGAACATTGTCTGATCGGGAGCCCCAGATCATCTCTGAGTCCCTCGCTTGTACCCCTTTCCCCCATCTCTACAACTCCCTGTGACTCCTAGGGGGACAGAGAGGAGAAAGAGGGTCGGAAATCAGAAGTTTCAAGATCAATTTTTTCCATCAACCAAGTTGGCACCCTCCTAACCCCTTCGGAGAAGGCAATGGCACCCCATTCCAGTACTCATGCCTGGAAAATCCCATGGATGGAGGAGCCTGGTAGGCTGCAGTCCACGGGGTCGCTAAGGGTCGGACACGACTGAGCGACTTCACTTTCACTTTTCACTTTCATGCATTGGAGAAAGAAACGGCAACCCACTCTAGTGCTCCTGCCTTGAGAATCCCAGGGACGGGGGAGCCTGGTGGGCTGCCGTCTATGCGGTCGCACAGAGTCGGATACGACTGAAGCGACTTAGCAGCAGCAGCAGCAGCCACTTGGATGTTGTGGCCCAAGCAGCCAGGGAGTGCGCATGCGCCCGCCGCCCCGCTCGCCCCTTCCCTCCGGTGGGCTCCTGGTCGCCGCGGACGCCCCCCTGCGGCCGCCCTGGCCCTGGGTCTCCCCACAGCTGGTCCTCTGACCCTGGCCTGGTCCCATTTAGCAAATGCTCCAATCCTCTTAAGGCCAGGCCGGCCTCAGCAGAGCCGAGAGAGAATTAGATCGAATTTGGGGGGGCGGGGGGACCGTCATGTGATGGGCTGGGGGAGGGAGTGGACAGACCGTCGGGAAAGAACACTCCTGCTTGTTGCAACTTCCACGAGGAGGCCTGAGGCGTCTCACACACTGCGACCCCCAAGAGGAGACTCGGATGCGGGGAGCGGGGCGTTGGGGGGACAGAGGGACGGGGCGGGGGCACCTGGGAGCCAAGGCATCTTACTCCCCACGCCTGGGAGAGCCTGACGCTTCTGCCTGCGTCTTCACACCATCTCGCCTCTGTTTAAGGATTTTCGTGTCTCTTCTAGAATCCTTAATTCTTGGCACGTGTGTTTTTACGGGACAGATGTTGACAGCCTTTGGCCTGCGCTCAGAAGCTCCCCACCACCACCTCCCCAGCCTCCCACCCCTACCCCCACCCCCACTGCCCGCCTTCGCGTTCCAGCCGGAGGGACAATGGTTAGACTCTAGAAGGTTTTCCAGATCAGAGCAGCAGGCAGCCCCTGAGGGCAAGCCCTTTCTCCTTTAGCGTCTGATGAACACTCTGGGCTTCCTTCCCGAGGCTACCAAGCTGCAGACAGCCCCAGGAACTCACGGGTTCCACATCCCCTATTCTTTCCAGAACCTTCTGAATAGAGCAAGGATGAGACCTCACGGAGGGGGGGGAACTTGTGGAGGCAGAAACCTGTCTGGTCAGGGAGCCAATGTCAGGTTCCACTCTTCCCAGACGTTTGACACTTGGCTGGGAATTTTCACAACCCTTCCCCCACCAGATTAGACCCCAGGCTTGTTATGCCTGCTGGCTCCCTCCCTTCCAAGCTCTGCTCTCACAGGTGACATCTTTTGCTATGATTCTTTGAGTAGTTTTGTAAAGCCACTTCAAACACGGAATGCTCCTATTCAGTTCTGCTTTTAGGTTTCTCTGAGCCTCTGCTTGCCTTTCCATCAGTCAGTATGTCCCCTTGTTTCATGTATGTTTCATGTGTGTTTCTGTTTAAGGACACTGTTTACTATAGTTGATTCTTGCACACTGCGCACATGGCCAGCAGCACTATAATTTACACGGGAAGGAAGCTTATCTCGAAACGTGTATTTTCTCAGCGGGACGCGTCGCTGCCTTCTGGAAACGAACAGAAGACGATTCAGCATTGTGCCTGGGAGTATTTTAAACAGTAAGATTGGGACTTCCCTGATGGTCCAGTGGTTAAGACTCCTCGCTTCCAAGGCAAGGGGTATGGGTTCGATCCCTAGTTGGGTAACTAAGATCCCACATGCTTTGTGTCGCGGCAAAAAAGTAAATAAATGAAAAAATAAATAGTGAAATCACCAACAAAAAAGCACCAAAGTACCATATGACTCAGCAATTCCGCTCCTAGGTATATATCCAAAAGAACTGAAAGCAAAGACTTAAACATCGTGTCATTAGTTCAAGCGCTCGTCACAAGAGGCAAGAGCCAGAAACAACCCAAGGGTCCGTCAACAGATGATGAAGAAACGAAATGCAGCACACGCACATATGAGTTAGGTCGCTCAGTCGTGTCCAACTCTCTGCGACCCCGTGGACTGTGGCCCACCAGGCTCCTCCGTCCATGGGATTCTCCAGGCAAGAATACTGGAGTGGGTTGCCATTTCCTTCTCCAGGGGCTCTTTCCAACCCAGGGATCAAATCCAGGTCTCCCGCATTGCAGGCAGACGCTTTAACCTCTGAGCCACCAGGGAAGCCATATGTATATATATAATGGAATATTATCCAGCTGTAAGAAAGAATAAAATTCTGATACACACTACAACACAGCAGAACCCTGAAGACAGTCTGATTAGTGAAATGAGCCAGACACAGAAGGAAAAAATACAATTCCACTTAGAGGAGGTAACCGGAGCTTTCAAGTTCAGAGAGAGGCAAAGTACTGCAAAGGTTACCAGAGGCTGGGGGCAGGGGGAGAGTGTGTGTTTAATGGGTCCAGATTCTCTGTCACAGTGATATAGGTATGGAGAGTGGTGATGGTCACACACCGTGAATGTATTTACTGAACTCTATACTTGTGCTGTGTTGTGCTAGGTTGCTCAGTCATGTCCAACTCTTTGCAACCCCATGGACTGCAGCTGCCAGGCTCCTCTGTCCATGCGGATCCTCCAGGCAAGAATACTGGAGTAGGCTGCCATGCCCTCCTCCAGGGGATCTTCCCAACCCAGGGATCGAACCCAGGTCTCCTGCATTGCATGCAGATTCTTTACCATCTGAGCCACCAGAAAAGCCCAATGGAGTGGGTAGCCTATCCCTCTTCCAGAGGATCTTCCTGACCCAAGAATCGAACCGGGGTTTCCTGCATTGCAGGTGGATTCTTTACCAGCTGAGCTACCAGGGAAGCCCAAACTACATTCTTACAAATTGTTAAAACAATATTATATTATAAAATCTTACCATGATTTTTAAAAGCACAAAAATATCATCCCAAATGCGGCCCAAACAGACCTCAAAAAGGGCACTTGTTTATTGCAAAAGAACTGAGACAAGAAGGCAGTGTCCCTGTATTCCTGGTCAGCTGCAAGCACGTGAGGGTGGCTCCTTGAATTTTTCACAGCTCTGCGCAAGTCTGCAAATAACTAGAAACACGCTGGAGTCTTCCTTTGGCTGTTGTGAAGCAATTTTACCCAGTAAGCAAATTGGCAAATAGGGAATCTGCAAATAGTGAGGATGGACTGTGTTTCAAAAATGAAAGAAGAGGCAGAGAGCAATGTCTAGAGACCCAGAAAAGAGCCCTAGTGACGGAAAGACAGACCAGGAAGTTCTAGAAGGTAGAGATCAAAACCCTGGCCCCCATCTCTCCACCTCCCCAGCCTTGTCTTCAAAGCCCAGATTGCTCGTTTAGTGTTGCCTTAGGTGGCACCAGGAGTAAAGAACCTGCCTGCCAATGCAGGAGACATAAGAGACCTGGGTTCAATCCTTGGGTTGAGAAGATGCCCTGGAGGAGGGCATGGCAACCCACTTCAGTATTCTTGCCTGGAGGATCCCATGGACAGAGGAGCCTGGCAGGCTACAGTTCATAGGGTCACAAAGAGTTGGACACGACTGAAGTGGCTTAGCATGCACTCATTGCAGACAGCCGGAGAGGTCTCTCGATGGGCATCTCTCGGGCAGGAGGCAGAGATGAAGCAACCATACAGGGAGGGCCAAAAGCAGGGCTTGTCCGGAAAGGGGGCTGCAGAGATCAAGAAATTGATGGATGGGGAGAGAGTCATCGTTTCTGTTCCGATTGAATCAAAAATGAAAGTAATAACTTTTCCCTCTTAGCACCAATGTTTACTGACCCCTTTCCCATCTCTGTCTCTTCCGTCCAAGGAGGAACCTTCAGGAAAGCTTGCTTCCCCCAGCTGTCCCTGGATGGGCTCTGCCCTCTGGGCTTCCATCCAGCCCAGGGATAAATGAGGTCAGAGAAACAGAAGGCAAGGCATCCACGTGGCCTGGGGCAGCACCCAGAGCCAGAAACTAGCCTTGTTTCCCTGCTTGCAAATTAAAAAATAAGAGCCGTTAAGAAGTAGAAAAGAGAAAAAAATGAACACGGCCTCTGGGTACTTGATTTTGCTGGGGTTTTTTTTTTTTTTTTTTTTGCTTTTGTTAATACAAATATATTATGGATATATATATATATATATATAGTATGTGCTTATTGAATGTATACATTCTCATAAATGAACAATGTGTCTGAGACATTGCGTGCATGTTCAGTAGTTCAGTCGTGTCCAACTCTTTGCAACCCCATGGACTGTAGTCCACCAGGCTCCTCTGTCCATTGGATTTTTCAGGCAAGAAATAGGGTGGGTTGCCATTTCCTCCTCCAGGGGCTCTTCCCGTATCGAACCAGAGTCTCCTGTGTCTTCTGCATTGGCAAGCAGATTCTTTACCACTGAGCCACCTGGGAAGCCCATCTGAGACATTACTCCACTTCAAAAACTGCACACTCATCCAGGTCACTTAACACATTATTAGTCAGTAACTTTTGAGTTTTTCTCATTCTAGACTGGGAGATTTGGGATATTTCGGACACATTTATTTTGACAAAAGAGATACACCAGGCAAACAAAGCAAAAACTACACTGAAAATCATCAATTGTTAATAAAGGTTCTAAGCCTCATTCTTTTTGTTAATTAGCATTCCACAGTCTAAAGTTACCAAGAATTATTCTCTTTTTCAAGGACACAAGTTGATCTGATTTGTTCAGCTGATTGATAGCTCAAGTAAACTTATTCTCGCTTGTTCACAGTGGTCAAGCATTCTCCCAGACTAGGACTGCCCTGGAGGTCCAGGGGTTACGATTCTGCGCTTCCACTGCAGCGTGTGGGCATTTGACCCTTGGTCTGGGAACTAAGATCCCACATCCCTCCTATGACCAAGAAAAAAAGAAAATTCTCCCAGGAGTAAATCCCTTTTGATAAAAAGAAGAAGAAGAAGAAGAATATTATACTCATTCCTTCCTATTCAGTTTCACCAATTTGATCTCCAAAAATCTTTCACCAACCTTCACTCCAGCAGCAATGAGAGAATGCCACATTCCCTATCCCTGTGTCCCACCCAACTTGATCAATCTAGCAGGCAGTAATATTAGCATTGCATTCATGATTATATTTTTACTGATAGGTATTCAGACAACATAAAATTTACCCATTTAAAGTATACAATTCAGGGTTTCTTAATGTATTCACAGAGTTGCCCATTCATCACCATAATCCATTTTAGAACTTTTTCACCGCCCGAAATAGACCAGTTAGTCCCCATTTTCCCTTCTCCCAAGTTCCTGGAACGTGCTAATCCGCCTTCTGTCCCTATGGCTTTGTCTCTTCTGGACATTTCCTATAAATGGAACCATAAACATGTGAGCTTTTGTGTCTGGCTTCTTTCTATGAGCCTAATGTTTTCAAGGTTCATCCATACTGTAGTATGAATCAGTACCTTATTCCTTTTTGTGGTTAAAACAACATTCCACGGTATGAATACATGACATTTTGTTTATCCCTCCATCAATAGATGGACATTTTTGTTTCATTTCCACCTTTTGGTTTTTGTGAATAGTGCTTGCCATGAACATTTTCACATTTAGTGTATACATTTTCCTAAAACAGTATCAGTGAGTTAGTCCATCTAGTTATACTTTTATTGGCCAAATACACTGCCACACTAGAAAATCTTTGAGGGCAGGGAAATTGCTCTTCTTATCACTCCTGCTTTCCCACCACATTTGTTAGGCTTGATAGGGAAGAGTTGACAGATGACAGAACTTTTCTATACCTTCTGTAACTAAGTAGCAATTCAAAACAATGAACTTGACCTATAATAACATTTTTGTTTTATTTAATTTTTTTTTTGCACTACAGCTTGCAGGCTCTTAGTTCCCCAACCAGGGATCGAACTCTTGCCCCCACACAGTGGAAGGGCAGAGTCCTAACCCCTAGACTGCCAGGGAAGTCCTTGTTATATTTAATTTTGAATGTGATCGCCCATGTATCTCTAGCGTCCTGGACTGTGAGCCTTGTCATTAATGTTCTCCCTTGACCCCTGAACTCATGAGGGTACCACCAAAAGAGGATGGAATCACCCACTCAGGTCTCTGGACAGAATAGATGTACCATCACTGTCCAACTGATGGTCTTTGGCTGAGGGTATTGGCAGTGATCACCGAGTCTGTCTCAGATACCAACCTACACTCCCAAAGCATGAGAAAGCCAGATTCTGCATCCCCTCAGCTACCAGTCCCCGGATGGTGTCTCTTCTCAGTCACTGCTCATCGAAACATCACGATGTTCCATTTATTACCTTGAAGAAGTAGAGAGAAGGTGGCCTCCGGTTACATTCTATAGACCAAGGACATTACCAGGTTCGCCCCTGTTGACAGCAGCACCATTGATTGTCTTGGTGACTAGTGTGTTCCCAGCTGCCCAAGAAGCAGAAAAGATGTACAATTATGGCAGAAGGTTGGCAGAAAGGGAGCAGGGTAATGTCCACTGATGGCAAAATGCCACCGTGAGCATCAGAGAGTGACATAAATCGGAAAACAAGATCTCTTTGCTTTGTTTCATGTTGTACTTGATCACTTATTTGTCATCTCCCGATGATGACAATAAAAGTCCCAGGGGATGAGCATCATGAGCTGTGGTCTCCCCTGCCCATGGCCTCCCGGAGATCCAGGCACAAGCAATGCTTAGATCCAGGTCTACACAGCCTCAGTTCAGTCCAGTCGCTCAGTCATGTCCAACTCATTGCAATCCCATGGACTGCAGCACACCAGGCCTCCCTTTCCATGACCAACTCCTGGAGCTTGCTCAAGCTCATGTCCATTGAGTCGGTGATGCCATCCAACCATCTCATCCTCTGTCATCCCCTTCTCCTCCTGCCCTCAGTCTCTCCCAGCATCAGGGTCTTTTCCAGAGTCAGCTCTTCGCATCAGGTGGCCAAAGTATTGGAGCTTCAGCTTCAGCATCAGTCCTTCCAATGAATAGTCAGGGATGATTTCCGTTAGGATTGACTGGTTTGATCTCCTTGCTGTCCAAGGGACTTTTAATAGTCTTTTATTATTGAGCAGCTGCAAGTGAGACCTGTCCTGAGAGGCACCAGGAACCCTCTGTATTAAGACAGCCTGGGGCCTGCCCTTTGTGGATGAATGAACTGGGTCTGGTTTCCCTGTTGCATTCAGGAGTTTGGGTCCCAGGAGCCCGATTTCACACTTCTGTGGTGTTGGAGAAGACTCTGAGGATTCCTTGGACTGCAACGAGATCCAACCAGTCCATCCTAAAGGAAATCAACCCTGAATATTCATTGGAAGGACTGATGCTGAAGCTGAAGCTCCAATACTTTGGCCACCTGATGCGAAGAGCCGACTCACTGGAAAAGACCCAGATGCTGGGAGAGACTGAGGGCAGGAGAAAAACCGGGGGACAGCAGATGAGATGGTTGGGTGGCACACATTCAATGGACATGAGTTTGAGCAAACTCTGGAGATAGTGAAGGACAGGGAAGCCTGACAAACTGCCGACCATGGGATCTCAGAGTTGGACATGATTGAGAACAACAACATCAAATAAAAGGATTAACCAATTATTAATCACTCTCTTGCAAGGCAGGGAGGCTGAGGGTGGGGCAAGAGAGGGTGGGTTTCAGGACCCTTAGGGTGTGCCTAGGTGGGCACAGCATAAAACCGGGATGTCTGTCCCAGGCCTGTGAGCAGAGTCTCAAACTCTGACAGCAGAACAGCAGGAGGATGCAAGAACCGGAGTCCATCATGAGTGAGTCTGGCCTCCTGGGACTTAGTGGAGTTTGGGGGTGGAATCACATTATTGGGGGAGAGGAGCAGAGAGCCTGGCCCTCGGGGGTTGCCTGTCAGGGTGGCTCTCCCCTTGGATGGGAGATGGTAGGGGGTTGGGGAGAGCACCAAGGGTCACCAAGGAGCCTGTCCTGCCTGCCTTCCCAGGGCAGAGTCCTGGAATAAATACTCCACGGGCTGAGATCAAGCCCATTTCCAAGCTGTGCTCACTGAGGCCCAGAGAATTGCAGGGGTTAGGGCTGGAGGGCGGACAGCCAAGGTCTGACCAACAACCTCACTCCGGATGCCCCAGGCTTCTCCCGCCCTCGGGCCTGAGTCCCACCCGCTCACCTGGGTCTGGTCCAGGGAGGGGGAGGGTGCCAGGCGGGCTGGGGCCGGTTCCTGGGCTCATGGGACCCTGTCTCCCCGGTGGTCAGGCCCCACGCAGAGGTCAGCGCCCCCGAACAGAAAGCGGCGGGAGCGCACGGTGTACAGCAAAGAGCAGTTGGAGGCGCTCAAAGAAGCCTTCCTGAAGAACGAGTACCCGAGCTACCAGGACCGCCTGCGCCTGGCGGCCAGGCTCCACCTGGACGAACACAGAGTGCAGGTCTGAGCTTCCCGCCCGGGGCCGCCCCTCCGCCCTCCCGGGGCCTCTGCTGGGGACCGCGAGGCCAGAGGGGCCAGGGCTGCCCCGGGTCCCGCAGCAAGCAAGGGGTCTCCCCGCTGTGGACCCAGGGCTGGAGCCCCGGCCGCCTCAACCCTGTGCTGCACCCCGCCAACCGCATCCGGCCTGCCTGACGCCCCCATTGCCCCGGGGTGTCCCGGTGCCCAGCCCTCAGGGCGTCTGACCCCATGCACCCTCTCGGGCAGACCCCTTCCTGCCCCGTGGGTGCCCAAGCCCTGCCCCCTGCCCTCTGCGCCCCTTCCCGCCGCCTCCTGAACCCCAGGAGCCTCTAATTGGGTGGGGGGCGGAGGGGGAGGGGAGGCGGGACTCTCAGCAGGACAGCCTCCCCCCCCAGCAGAGGCGATGTTGCGGGGGCCTCGCCTCTCACACCCCCTCCTCCCGGTCCCCTCTGCACCCCCAGGTGTGGTTCAAGAACCGCCGGGCCCAGCGCTCCCGTCTGGAGCGACGGCAGGCCGAGGGCGGATACCAGAGGGCCGGCGACGCGCCCACGGACCCCGGAGACCCCTGGACCCCCGCCCCCGCCCCGGAATCTGCAGCCGCAGCTGCGAGCCCGCGTTTCCCAGACAGCCCGGGCTTCTACAGCCGCCCTCCTCCCCCCAGCCCCGCGGGGGTGCTCCCAGCGCCCGAGCCCGGCGTCTCCAGCCACCACCCGGCCACGTGGGTCCCGGCACAGGGCGTCCACGTGTACGGCCCGGCTGCTCCGGCCCCGGCCCCGGCCCCGGGCTGGCCTCGGGACCCCGACGCCGCGAACTACCGCCCGGATGCTCTTCCGCTTCCTGACTGTGCCCTGCTGTTCTCATCCGGGGAGCTCTTTTCCGAACCCTCTTCCCCCTTGAATTCTGTGTCCCCGGTGGATGAGGACGATTTAGGTTCCCGGCGGTTCACGAATTTATAGGGTCGTGGTCATCTGTCCCCGCAAAGTCCTGCAGACCCCGAGGGGCAGAGAGGCCCAGGGCGCTGGGAGCCTGCACGGGGCGCCCCCGCGTCCGGGAAGGTGCGGTGGCTTGGTCTGCACAGCTGGTTTACTGTGTGCATCTCCCTTGAGCCGGTCTGGGGAGGGGGCGTTTCTGTGTCACTGTGAGGCCACCGCGAAGCCCTGAAGCTCCCTGCCCGGTTATTTGGGGCGCACGTGGGAACTGCTGTCAATGGAATCGCTGCTGGCCGTTCGTGTGTGCTCCGGCTTGGTGGATGCTGCAGGAGAACTTTCTGTGCAAGCGAGACCAACATCATTCGCCGCCCCCTGAATGTTGAGGATTTGAGACATTTTCATGTTTGCCGACCTGCCCTCTTGGGGCTTCTTTATAGTTTTAGTACTGATGCCTCCAATGATGCAGAAATTAAGTAAGCTCTTGTCAGGTGTTAATTGGACATTAGGGATACTTGTAAATTGTCCTTTCCCCCGCCCCTTCCATTTCTCTCAAATTGTCTGAATTTATATTGTCTATCTTTTTTGGTGGTTAAAGTGTTACAAACATTTTTCCCATGTGTATTTTCTATACGTAGCATTTTCTTGATTTTAATGTTGTGTGTTTCAGTGCCTCTCATTATCTTTTGTGATGAATTAGTGTTTTTCTCTCGTTTACATCAGTGGCACACTGATACGCTGAAAAAAAAATAGAATAAAAAAAATTTAAATAAATTTTAAATGATTTTTTACAAAATAGGCCCCCATTTTCAAGTTGACATAAAAGTTTATAAAAGCTGACTGTTTTGGGTTTCTCTGGTGGTCCAGTGGTTAAGAATCCACCTTGCAATGCCAGGGACACCAGTTCAATACCTGGTCCAGGAAGACCCCACACACCACAGCTACTAAGACCTGCACATTCTAGAGTTTGGTCTCTGTAACAGGAGAAGCCACCTCAATAAACTAGAGAAAGCTTATGCAGCAATGAAGACCCAGCACAGTAAAAAATAATTTAAAAAAAAACTTGACATTCAAGGTCTACTTGCTTTGTCTCAAGCTGAAAACAGTTTACAGATAACATTAGTCTGAGATTCCCAGTCTGCTGTTTCCAATATAGTTCAGGGGTTTCAAATGGCAACCCACTCCAGTATTCTTGTCTTGGAGAATCCCATGGACAGAGGACTCTGGCAGGCTACAGTCCATGGGGGTTGCAAAGAGTGGGACACGACTGAGCAGCTAACACGGGGGTTTCTGGGGCGGGGCTGTGGAGGCAGGAGTTGCTCTTTTCTCCTCTAGCATTGCTGCTTTTTAAAAAGCATTTCTTTGGCTGCATCTGGTCTTAGTTGGGGCATGTGGGATAGTCGCTGTTTCCTGCAGCCATTGTAGCATGAGGGCTCAATATTTGTGGCACGAAGACTTAACTGCTTTGCAACATGTGGGATCTTAATTCCCCAACCAGGAATGGAACCCAAATCCCCTGCTTTTCAAGGAGGATTCTTAACCACTGGACCACCAGGGAAGTCCCTACTGCTTTCCTCTTTCTTCTTGTTTAAGATACCTTTCATTAGCACATAAAGATAATGTCTTCTTCCCTAAAATCATAATAGTTTTAACCCCCATATTTAGGTCTTAAAACAACTAGAACTGATTGTGGATGTATGGTGTGAGGTAGGGGTTTCTGTTTCTTTCCTCATGGATTTCCATCCCAGGGAGCTCAGTGTGTAAAGAACCTGTCTGCCAATGCAGGAGACACAGGTTCGATCCCTGGGTCAGAAAGATCCTCAGGAGAAGGAAATGAAGCCACTCCAGTATTCTTGCCTGGGAAATCCCATGGACAGAGGAGCCTGGTGGGCTACAGTCCATGGGGTCGCAAAGAGCTGGACACGACCGAGCAACTGAGCACGCACGTGGATTTCCAGTGGTCATTTTGTGGATAGGTTAGTTAATTTGTCATCAATCAAGGGTCCAGTCACAGATGGATCGATGTCCACAAAGTCTTCATTTGGGGTCCTTGATCTTTATAACTTTGCACTAATTACCTGTTCCCTCTGTCTCCAGTTTTTCTGCTGCTCATCCTGACCCCTAGCTCTCCCCACAGCCAATTTTCTGGCCCCATCCTGGTCCCCTTTAGCAAATTCTCCAATCTTCTTAGGCCAGGCCAGCCTCAGCAAAATAGAGTGAGAATTAGCAGGGATTTAGAGGTCCACGTGACAGACTGTGGTTTGGGGGGTGGTGGAGAGACAGTTGCGAGGATAGAATGAGACCGTGTTTATCAGAGAAGCCCTGGGTGGAATGGAGACCAAAAAAACACACACACAGACCCCACAAGGAGACTGAGGGACACAGGAGAGAGACTGGAGTCATACAGAGAGGCAGAGAGGGGGATTTAGGGGGTGGGGCAGAAAGGAAAGGGAACCGAGGCACCCCAGCCCTGCTCCCTAAATGGAAACAGACAAGGTCCCTCCCGCATGTGTCACTTTCCATGTGACAGCTGCCGTCCTCCATGTTCTAATATCCTTACAAAAGGTCCTTTAAGGTCAGCAACCTAATCCTTTACCTACAGAAGGTCACACCAAACATCAGAGCCTTCAACTGCCTTTCTGAGAAGACGGCGGGTGTCTGAGCTGAGCGTGAACCAGGCTGCCCAGCTGAAGACCTCAGTCCTTAACCCCTCCACTCTCTCGAGTTTTACTGTTTATCTGCTTCTTGGACCGCTCAGAGAAAGCCATGTGGACAGCTGGATCTCTGTGAGACTTTGGGTAACAGTCATCACCTTGGGTGGGTGTGAATTACACGGAGTGTGCAATTGACACGCTGGGCACTGATTTACAGAAAGTGCTGGATAAATGGGTGGTCTTATCTTACCGGGCTTCCCAGGTGGTGCTAGAGGTAAAGAACCTGCCTGCCAATGCAAGAGACTTAAGCGATTCGGGTTCCATCCTTGGATCGGGGAAGATTTCCCTGGAGGAAGACATGGTAACCCACTCCAGTATTCTTGCCTGGAGAATCCCATGGACAGAGGCACCTGGTAGGCTACAGTCCGTAGGGTCGAAAGGAGTCGGACACAACTGAAGCGAGTTAGCACACACGCGGGCACTATTCTACCGCTGAGACAACCCCCCGAACCCCATCTCCATCTTTTCCCTCCTCTGACTCACCCATCTCCCATCTCTCTGCCCTTTGTGCTTCCCTTCCTTCTCCCTCTCTCTGGCCTCTCTCCTGCCCCTTCAGGTCCCTGGACTTCTCCCCAGCAGGTTTCTTTGGCTTTGACCTAGTCTCACTCACCACGTGTGCCAACCTCTTAGGCCAGTCAGGCCAGCATCTGCAGAATACGTGCACAGGCACGATCGGAGGTGGGCTGAAGGGGACATGGCACTCACTGGCAGACGAAGCTCAGAACTTTCTCAGACCCCCACTCACATCTGCCCGTGTTTCCTTGGTGACCAGGAGACTTCCCTTTCGGCTGTTGGTGCTGTTGGGGTCTCCGGGACCCCCTCCTCAACATAAGTCCCAGGGAGATGCTCTTGGGAAGGAAAGATGAAGCTGCCCAATCTCCTCTAGTCCTGATTGATCTGCCGTGACTCGGGCAGTGGACGGAGTGTGGTGTAGATCACAGACATACTCGGCTGCATTTGCATTTTTATTCAAAATTTCAGTACACATATCTCCAAACTCATTCAGCTGGATACATTAAATAATATATAGTTTTTGTAAGTCCATAAAAGAGGTTTATGAGGAGTTGATGGAATCCTAGTCCTTTGCACAGTGACTAGCGCATACTGCTTGAAACTCCAGACAATGTTTCTTTTCTCTCTCAGTTCCTCCATCCCCCTCTTGCTCACACCCTCTTCATTTATAGCTTATCTTATTTATTCTTTAAATATGCAGCCAGTGACCATGCAAAGGGCTTCCCAGGTGGCGCTAGTGCTAAAGAACCTGCCTGCCAATGCAAGGGACTGGGGTTCGATCCCTGGGTCAGGAAGATCCCCTGGAGGAGGGCATGGCAACCCACTCCAGTATTCTTGCCTGGATAATCCGCATGGACAGAGGAGCCTGGCGGGGTACCATCCGTGGGGTCGCAGAGTCGGACATGACTTTGCACGCATGCACGCACGACCAGGCAAATACTGCTAACCATCACAGCCAGGGAGCATGTCCTCCCTTTTAATACCTTCCCTCTGTTTCTTCCCGTCTGAGGTGGGAGCATCACTCACCTCTGTCTTTCCAGCTCCCTCTTCCTCTACCGCCCCCTACCGGCCTCCTGCGGCCATCCTGGCCCCTGAGTCTCCCCCACAGCCGGTCCTCTGACCCTGTCCTGGTTCCATTTAGCAAATGCGCCAATCCTCTTATGCCGGCAGGCCTCAGGAGAGCAGAGAGGAAAATTAGATCAAACTGGAGAGAGAGGGAAGGGAGTCATGTGACAGGTGACGGAGGTTGGGGAGGGGGGATGGACAGACATGACAGGATGGACGGCTCTGGGGGCTGCCAAGACGCAACAGAAGCTCCTCCTGCTTATCTAACAGACCCTGTTAGGGATCGATGCAGAAGCACACGAAGAAACAGGGGCAGAGGAGGGAGACCCAGAGGCAGAGGCACTGCTGACTGGAATGAGCTGCTCCCACTCATAGACGTGGGGCGTCTTGACCCCCGAGGGCCTGGGGATTTTGATATCTCTCATCTAGATTGCTAGGAGCACAGATTATCGTTTCTAAATATCATTTCCCTCTGGGAGTAACCCGAGTTTTGGCAGAAAGATTGGATCCAGGTCTGAGGCAGGAAAAATGAAGGTGAACTGACACCATCTTATCAGCAAAAGCACAAAAAAAGCTCTCAGAGACGATGGGGTTTCTGTCCAAACGCTCGGGGACCAGCCTGAAGAAACCAAAGGTGGGACCATTAGAACTTCAAAAGAAGAATGTCGGCAAGCAAGTTGAAAGACGTCAAATACGTACAAACCCATAGGTTCATAATGGTCCTCAAAAATAGAGGAAAAAAAGAGAAATTGGTTGAGGCTCTGATTTAAACATTGCCATCTTGCCACCATGAGGCATAAACCAAGCACATGAAAACCCAACGAGGTAAAGAAAGGAAAACATGAAAATACAGAAAAGTTCTTGGAGACGTCCCTCGTGGTCCAGTGGACATGGCTCCACTTTGCAATGCAAGGGACACCGGTTTGACGCCTGCTCCGGAAAGATCCCATATGCCACTGAGCAACAAAGCCTGTGCGCCTAGAGCCCGGGGCTCCGCAGCAAGAGAAGCCTCTGAAGTGAAAAGCCCACGCACTGCAACTCTAGAGTAGGCCCCGTCTGCTGCAGCTAAAGAAAGCCCACCCAAAGCAAGGAAGACCCACCACAACCAATAAATGCACCTTTAAAAAATAATAATAATAATATACTATAAGTTTCCAATTCAGGGAATGTGGGCCCGATCCCTGGTCTGGGAATTAATATCCTGCATGCCATATGGCAAAAGAAAAAAAAAAAGTGTCATGTCACCAAGCCTAAGATGGTGATTCACTTTACGGCAAATCTCAAGGAAATGATTCTATGCTGCTGCTAAGTCACTTCAGTCGTGTCCGACTCTGTGTGACCCCATAGACGGAAGCCCACAAGGCTCTCCCATCCCTGAGATTCTCCAGGCAAGAACACTGGAGTGGGTTGCCATTTCCTTCTCCAATGTGTGAAAGTGAAAAGTGAAAGTGAAGTCGCTCAGTCGCATCCGACCCTTAGCGACCCCATGGACTTCAGCCCACCAGGCTCCTCCATCCATGGGATTTTCTAGGCAAGAGTACTGGAGTGGCTTGCCATTGCCTTCTCCGAAATGATTCTATAGTGCATACTGATTCCTGGTGATCCGAGGGGATGTGGGAAGCTGCAGTTCTCCCAAGTGGCTACATGGTGTCGCTGTTGGAAAAGAATTCAGTGTTTCCCCCAGGTCAGGCTTCCAGTGACGATCCTGCTGAATTCTTTTTCTTGAAGACATGAATTGTCTTGGTTAAGACATAATAGGGTCATGGTATTTTCTGTTTCTCCTCCACCCATAGGTAAAATCAAAAGGAGCCTGGTAGATATTTCTAGCGCTTACCATTTTTTCGGGCTCCCCTTCCTTTCCTGACCACCGTTCCCAGGTTTGTTCTACAGGTGGGTGGAGCCTTGGAACCATTCTGGCCAATGGGCTGCGACCAGAACTGAGATGTGTGTCACTTCCTGGCTAAGGTCTTTCAGAGCTAGTGCGTGTTTCTTTCCCCAGCCATGCGGACTGAGGATGCTGTGGGTCCAGGGGCAATAGCAGAAGAGAGTCTCTGTCTAGATCTGCACTGTCCAATAAGATAGCCACGCGCCACACTTGCCATGAATTTGAATGCCAGTTGAAATAAAGTAAAATAAAAATTCAGTTCCAGACTTGCCTGGTGGTCCAGTGGCTAAGAATCTGCCTGCCAATGCAGGGGACACAGGTTCGATCTCTGGTTCGGGAAGAGTTCACGTGCCTCGGGGCAACTAAGCCTGTGGGCCATGACTACTGATACCCACACACCTAAAGCCCGTGCACCGCAACAGGTGTGATGAGAAGCCTGTGACCCACAAGTAGGGAGTGGCCCCTACTCATCGCTAGAGAAAGCTGGAGCACAGCTATGAAGACGCAGCACAGCCAAAAATATGAATGAACTAAAAAACTCTCAGTTCCTCAGTCACATCCACCACCCTTCAAGCTCTCCATAGCACTGCGTGGCCTGTGCCCAGTGGCCATGGTGTTAGAGCAGATACAGAGAAATTCCATCAGCACAAAGTCCTCCCGGACAGATGCTGCTCCAGGTCACCGAATGGTGCGGGGAGGGCACCTGCCCTGAAGAGGGCTTTGCACGTGCTGGGCTAACCCACTGAGATTTGGGTTTGTTTTTGCGTGTTTCCACAGAAGCGTAACCCAGCCTAGCGCTCCGGTGGCGTTACAACCAAGCTTCCTTCCAGTAAATTCGGCAAGTCCACCTACCTGGTTTAGACCTAAACCACCAGAATTTACTGAATTGTCAGAATTGTTACCAATGAAGGTGAGTGAGGGCTTTGCTTCTTGTTGATACTATTGATGGTTGTCATAGGAGTTTTTCCAGATGATACTGGGTATGGATCCATGGAGCACAGGCGCAGTCTCATGGGTCAGCATTTGGCTTAGGGGAGAAATGACTTCATTTCTGTCCTCCTAGAACGAGTGACTCAAGGTTTGAGAGTTCATTGGATTAGAATTATATTTGAAGTAAGTGCAGACTTTGTGGCCACCAAAAGCATCTTGGAACTTTCTGGTGATCCAGTGGCTACAACTTTGCGCTCCCAATGCAGGGGGCCCTAGTTTGATCCCTGGTGAGGGATCTTGATCCCACATGCTGCAACTAAGACCCGGTTCGGCCAAATAAACAATTTAAAAAAAAAAAAAAAAAAAGAGTTCCTCAAACGAAAGAAAAAGTTCCTCAATTCTGAGTGAATCTAACGGTCTTCATATGACCTTCTGCCAGGAAAGTCATTTTTTAAAAAATCACTGCTGTTGACCCAGCTGTTCTGTCTGCCCAAAGGAACTGAGAACTGGTGTTTAAACAAAAACTTGTACACGAAAGTTCACAGCAGCACTACTCACAGTAGCCAAGGAGTATAAACAACCTAAACTTTCACCAACTGATGAAATGGTGGTCCAGAGTAGAAAATTATTCAGCCATAAAAAGACCACACATATTGTATGATTCCATTTTTATGAAATCTCCCAATAGGGAAATCTACAGAAAGTAATTAGTGGTTGCTCCAGGGTGGGGGGTGGGGGGTGCTGGGGACCAAAGGGGTGCTCAGGACTGGAGGGGTGCTCTAGAGTATGAGGGTTTCTCCTTGAGGTGGTGAAAATGTTCCAAAGTTGACCATGGTGGGACTTCCCTCAAAATAAATTGAGGTTTGTACAGGACATCAGTGACCAGACTCCCATCACTTTTGCCATCTTGCCACATGAGATTTAAGAACTGAGCCTGAGACTGCCAGGCCCTTCCCAGTGTCCTCACCCTGGCAGGAGCACCAGGCCTCCGAAGGTCGAGGCTCAGACACAGTGTGGTTACGTCTGCTTCACTTCCCTGGCCAAAGCAAGTCATGGGATCAAACTCAAAGCTAGGAGGTGAGGACAGCTCATCTCCAGAGTGAGGATGGTAAAGGGGGCAATGCAGACTTGAGGAGGGCTGAAACATGAGGGGCACAGTCCAACACACCACCCGGCACTTCTCTCCCAATCGCTGCCGTTTACCTCCTGAACACAGGATGCACACCCCTGATAGCTCCAGGGGGCATCCAGAGACCACCTCCACCTTGGCTTAAGGGACCACTGAAAAGTTCAACCCTGAGTTGGTCCTAGCTCCATACTACCAAGTCACCAATTTCCTGGAGTGGAGACCAGGAGAAGGAGGCTCCAGGGGAAAAATGGACACACGCAGACACAGGCCTGTTTTGTTAACCTCATCACCATTTATTGAGTTGTAAGCTGTTGCCATCACTGCTGAAATCTGAGACTCACTCATTCTGATCCTCCTCTCGGCTTCCCCTTGAAAAGGAAGCCTGGAGCAGGACCAACTCCAAACACCACAGGGTAGAAGGGAGACGTGGTGGGGGGGTTGGTAGGAGATGCAGGGGGATGAGGGATGGGGGAAGGCAGCAGGACCAGTGTGCGGGGACACACACACACTCCCCCCACACACACAGGCAAAGACCAGAGGTGTCCATCTCTGCTCCAACCGGCAGCCGTGAGAACATCAGGGAAGGACCAGGCGTCCAAGAGACATTTCAGTCCTTCCTGTCATGAAGCGTCTGCCGAGAGGGGCTGGGCCACGGTTACTGGTCTGTGTGGAGAAGAGGCAGGGAGGGGGGTTCAAACTACCGGGAGAGGCCGGATGAAAGCCAGTCGCTTCCTTGCCTTTCATCTCTTAAGCGTTCCCTGTAATAAACTGTAACCAGGAGTGGAACAGCTCTGCTGTGTTCTGAATCCTGCAAGAATCGCTGAGTCTGAGGGGGGTTTCGGGACTCCTGAAATTGCACTCAACCTGTGAACAAGAGTCACTCCTTCCCCTCTCTCTTTTATATGAATCCCATCTTGACTTATCTTAGACAAAATCATCATTGGTGGACTTCTCTAGAATCCAAGCAAACCTCGCACTGGTTTAAGCAAACGCCTTTGAGTGACTGACAGTCTGGAGGTGGCAAATGGTGTGTTTCTGCAAGGGATGTGCTCCATTTAAGAATTCAAGTCCCCCTCAAAGGGGCACCCCTCCCTCCTGACAACAACAGCCCACACGTAGCCAGCTCATGCAGCCCTGGAATTATGGAATTCTTTTTTTCCTTTTTCTTTGCGCATTGTTTTTCTTTTTTGGAATTATTCAATTGTTGATTTTTTTTTTTGTAATTTGGGGAGACTCCCACCTTTTCAGACCTGCATAGGAGGCAAGATATTCGTATTTTTGTACTGCATTAATTCAAATTGTACTGCAGGTCCAAATTCCCACTGAAAGCAGCCTCATTCTGCTCTGGTGAGGATGATGAGAAACGGAACTCGAGGTCAAAGCATTTGAGAACCAGGTTGCTGGTGTAAAGCATGCTAGGGGCAGGGGGCTGGGCCCACAGGCTCCTGGGACAGACGTTCAGTTCTAGCACACGGTGGGTGGGAACTGGCACTCAAGCTTAGATGGAGAGTAGAAACTGCTTCCAGGATCTCAAAAGCCAAGAGCCAGAGCTTGGTTAAGGACTGGGTTAGTGACCAGGGCCCAGTTCTAGAGTAGGCTTGGTTTGGGGCCCATCTGGAACACAGAAACTCGAACATTGAAAACCAGGCTCAGAAGATGCTGAAAAGCAGTGCTATGGTCCAGAGGACAAAGTGGAAACTGCTACTTGTTCTGGAACGTACTGGGCTGGAAACTAGTCCTTGGGTTTGGAGTCCATTGGGAACCAGGGGTCAGCTCTGTGGCCTCGGGGCGGGGTCCCCCTCACCTCTGCCTTCAGGGCACATCAGGCCTGAGCCAAAGCGGCTTTGATGGCGGCCACCAGCTTCAGAAACTTGCTCTCCGTGTCCACGTAGCCATCGCCTCCCTGGAAAAGGGAGGACCAGGGGAGGGGTGGGTTGGGACCAAGATGCCAACCCCAGTCCCAACACCCCACTGGCCCCCAGTGAGGCAGGATGGACAGACATACCTTCTTGGAGTGAACCAGCTTTCCCGCTACGAACACTTCAAAGAAGCCGGTGACCTGGGGAGTCCCCTCACCGCACTGGGGAGAAGGAAGAGATGCTGGAGGGGCGGAGATGCCCCCTTGCGGACACCGGCCCCTTCCCAAGGAAGGGGAACACAGTGGGAAGGCGGGGGCTGACCCAAACCACCCCCGCTGCCACCAGGGCTGAGGGACAGACAGACAGAACCCACGTCTGACTCCTTCCCTTCCCCGAGACTCACGATGTCCAGACGGCTAGGGAACTCATCTTCTAACTTCTTCTTGAGCTGAAGATACTGGAAAGGGGTTGGTGGTCATACCAGGGTCCACAGGAGCCACATGGGCTGGCTCACCTCCCACACCCCCCGCTCCTGCCCAGGGCTAGACCCCTCCCCCACTTTCCAGGGCAGCCTCTTGGGACCAGTCGCTTACCTTGGGCTTGTAGCCTCAAGCGCCACTGGTGGGAGCGTGTCCAAGAGAGTGGGTCCCGGCAGAGAAGGAGGGGGACAGTGGAGATCCGGGGAGGGGAGAGCGAAGGGAACAGTGGATCCAGGGAGGGGAGGGGAGAGGCAAGGCAGGCGAGGAGACGGAGGCAAATGGGGCGAGGAAGCAGGAAGAGATGAAGAGGGACATGGATGATACGAGGAGGAGACAGGCACTCTCAAAAGTGAGGCAAGACACGGGCACGCGGGGGGCGGGGCGCAGCACAGAGATGGGAGGGGCACAGGAAGGGAGCCAGCCCCGCGAGGAAAATGCACGGAGCAAGGGAGACAAGAGACGGGGCGGGGGCGGTGCACAGAATCGGGACGACAAGGTGAGACCACAGCGCGAGGCAGAGGGGAGAGGGAGGCAAAATGGAGAGAACCAGGTCAGGACGAGAGCTGCCCAACAACAGCAGCCCCACCGACAGCAAGTACCCAAGTCTCAGGAAAGCATTACTGCAGGATTCCCAAGGCCCTCCCATGCCGGAGGGTGAACGATAACCGCCTCCCCACCCGCCACCGCAGACTATTTCGGGACCGGAGTCTGGTGCACAGGCGAGCGGCGGCGGAAGGGGCGGCGCCTCAAAATGTCACTCTGCTTGACTCAGCGGGCAGGGACACTGCTAACTAACGCAGTGGCAGATCTGAACCCTTCAAACCCCCAAGAAGGGACCCTCCTCCCCCGCCCCAAGTGGACATTTCAAACAGGACCGCCAGGCGGCCCAGGTGCGGGTTACCCCTGTGATCCGCCCGAGCCCCACTCCCAGCCTCGGTTTCCGCACTTGTAAAATGGAGCTAAAATCCCTGCCCATGGAGTTTCTGGGAAAGGAAATTCAGGGAACATGTATTTATTAAGCGCCTACAGGCCAGCATGCCCGTGCAGGCCAATACAATCCAAGGCGCCAGGGCTATGTATGACACCGTCTACGGGACAGAACGCTCCCTGCCGAGCAGACACGTTTTCACCCTTAAGCGGGCAATTAGATCAAATGTGTAACACCCAACACACAGCACTCACTACGCCATAACCATTAAGACGACAGCCTAGAGGGGTGGGAGGGAGGTTCAAGAGGGAGAGGACATATGTAGACCTCCGGCCAATTCATGGTGACAAAGGGCAGAAACCAACACAATACGGTAAAGCAACGATGCTACAATTAAAGATAAATTAAAAAAAAAATCATTCCCTCTACGGGTGGGAAAAGTGGGGTCAGAAAACGAGGAGGGTTAATAGCAAAAACGCATCCACCGTCTGGGTTTAAGTCCTTGCCCAACACAGGCCGGGACGATCTGGAACCTCCTGACTGTGGCCGGCCCCACCCGACGATCGGTCCTGGGGGCGGGGAGACCGAAGCGCCCTGGGAGGTTCCTCCTGCATTACAAACCGACCCCACCTGAGCCCGGGAGTCGGGGGGGCGGCGTTAAAACGACACACGTGTCTCAGTTCTACCTTTTAGGGCCTGAGACTTCTAGAATGTCACAAATTAGGGGCGGGGGGGACGAGAAATCAACGTCCTCTATCTTCCGCTTCCTCCCACGCCCACCGCGCCCACACGGAACCCTCTCCCCAGTGCAAGGCTCCCCAAGGCTCCTGCCCGCCCCCCGCGCACCCCGACGCCCCCAGAGCCCAGCTCCGCCGGGACAGGGCGGGGCCCGGGCGGGATTCGAAGAGGGCACCTCTGGCCCGCGTGCTCACCAATAAACCACTCGGACGACGACCGCCATCGTGCCGGACCGCGGTGCCCGCTGCGGCGCGGACTCGCGACCCGAACCCGAGTGCTGCAGGGGGAGGTCTGCGCGCCGGGCGGGGCGTGCGCACACAGGCCCGGCACGCGGCGTTCCGCAGCGCGGACCAACGCCGGGAGAGGGGGGGTGAGGGGAGGCCCCCAGAGCGGGGCCGAGAGGCACCCCGCCGCCCGCCGCCCTGAGCCCCCCTCGCAAACCTGCCCCCTCGCCCGCTGTGAGGCCAGGGAAAACCCCGGCAGAGGGGGTCCTCAGGAGAGTCCTCTGCGCACCCCGCTCCCGGGCCCCCCCCCGAGCCAGAATGGTACGGTCTCATGGGGCGGGGGTGCAGGGCCAACCGCTGCTGGTTGCAGACGGAATTGCAGCTGACCTTGCTCGTTTCGCTGCGAGGACCTTGAGGGCGGCCTGAGGGGTAGAGGGGGCCGAGTTCGCAAGGATTCGGGGTACACATGGGCACCCCTGAAGCTGAGGTTTTTTTCAATGAGCGGTCCGGGGGACCCGCTGCCTTATTAAATAAAGCCTGGCATCCAGACCTGGGCGCCGCCTGATCAGCACTGAAGACGCCCCCCAACCCACCCACCCTTTTGCGCCTTCCAGACCTCTTCGAGGCAAGAGATTCATGGAAAGTGCTAGAAGTTGGTAGCTGAGTTATAAGGGCTTAGAAAGCCGATGTATCTCTTGAGCCTCAGTTTCCTCTTCCGGGCATAAATGCCTTCAGAGAATGTTGACCCACTTAACAAATACCTAGTGGGTACCTTGCTACAGTCATACTTTCTGAAGATACAGCTCAGTTCAGTCACTCAGTCCTGTCCGACTCTTTGCCACCCCATGGACTGCAGCAGGCCAGGCTTCCCTGTCCATCACCATCACCATCTCCCAGAGCTTGCTCAAAGTCATGTCCATCCAGTCGGTGATGCCATCAGAAGATACAGCAATGGAAAAATAGCCAAAGTCCCTGCCCTCAGCCCTGCCCGAGGTCTTCCCGCCCCAGCTTCCGTCTCTGACCCCTGATCCTCACCTGTCGTGATCCTGATATCTTGGGGCCCGTGACAGACTAGGTTCAACTCCCACCGCCATTGCTGCTGGCTGTGTGCCGGCTTCGTGACCTAGTAGTCTTGGGCAGGTATCAATATAATGAGCCTGTGACGCAGAGCAGTTAACATGCTGCCGGGGGTAATCAGTGTCCCATAATCAGGTGTCTTTCAGGCTCCCAGGGTGCTCAGAACAAAAATCCAAGCCTTGGAAAGTCCCTGGTGGTCCAGCGATTAGAATTCCAGGCTTTTACTATGGTGGCCAGGGTTCAGTCCCTGGTGGGGAAACTGGGATCTCCTAAGGGGAAGCTAAGATCATGGCATCTGATCCCATCACTTCATGGCAAATAGATGGGGAAATAGTGGAAATAGTGACAGACTATTTTTTGCAGGCTCCAAAATCACTGCAGATGGTGACTGCAGCCATGAAATTAAAAGACGTTTGCTCCTAGGAAGAAAAGTTATGACCAACCTAGACAGCATATGAAAGAGCAGAGACATTACTTTGCCAACAAAGGTCCGTCTAGTCAAACCTATGGTTTTTCCAGTAGTCATGTATGAATGTGAGAGTTGGACTATAAAGAAAGCTGAGCGCCAAAGAATTGATGCTTTTGAACTGTGGTGTTGAAGACTCTTGTGGTGTTGAGAGTCCCTTGGACAGCAAGAATATCCAACTAGTTCTTCCTAAAGGAAATCAGTCTTGAATGTTCACTGGAAGGACTGATGCTGAAGCTGAAGCTCCAATACTTTGGCTACCTGATGCAAAGAACTGACTCATTGGAAAAGACCCTGATGCTGGGAAAGATTGAAGGCAGGAGGAGAAGGGGGCAACAGAGGACGGATGAGATGGCTGGATGGCATCTCTGACTCAATGGACATGAGTTTGAGTAAACTCCAGAAGTTGGTGATGGACAAGGAAGCCTGGCGTGCTGCAGTCCATGGAGTCGCAAAGAATTGGACATGACTGAGCAACTGAACTGAAGGGGAAGCTTGGCCCAAAAGAAAAAAAATAAAAACTGCAACAAGATAACCCAAGACTTAGCATGCTCTGCCCCTGATTGGCCCCATTGTTCCCTTCTGGTCCCTCTCAGTGCCCTAGCCACTTGGAATCTTGGACCTCACCCACTCACCTGCCTCTGGGCTTTTGCACAGCTGTTTCTACCCTTTCCTGCTGCTCCTCCAGAAGTCGGTTTCAACATATTGTAGAATTTTTGTGTCTTGGTAAACTGTGCCTTCTCCATATTATTAATACACCTGTTGCTGTTGTTCAGTCACTAAGTCACATGGTCACTGTTTGCGATCCCATGGGCTGCAGCACACAAGGCTTTACTGTCCTTCACTATCTCCCAGAATTTGCTCAAACTCATGTCCGTTGAGTCGGTGATGCCATCCAACCGTCTGGTCCTCTGTTGCCCCCTTCTCCTCCTGCCTTCAATCTTTCCCAGCATCAGGGTCTTCCACTGAGTCGGCTCATCATATCAGGTGGCCAAAGTATTGGAGCTTCAGCTTCAGCATCAGTCCTTCCAATGAATATTCAGGGTAGATTTCCTTTAGGACTGACTGGTTTGATTTCCTTGCTGTCCAAGGGACTCTCAAGAGTCTTCTCCAGCACCACAGTTGGAAAGCATCAATCCTTTGGTGCTCTCTTTATGGTCCAGCTCTCACACTCGTACATGACAACTGGTCTTAGTTTACTAATCATCGCTATCATCGCTAAGCACCAGAAACTGAGTGACTTAAACCACGGACATTTATCTCACGGTTCTAGAGGCCGGAAATCAAGGTGTCAGCAGGGTTGTTTTCTCCTGAGTGCTGTGAGAAAGAATCTGTTCCCCGCTTCCCCCCCAGCTTCTGGTGTCTTGACTGGCAGTCTTTGGTGTTCCTTGGCTTATAAGAGCATCACCCAGTTTCTGCCTGCACATTCACACGACACTCTCCCGGTGCGCATGTCCGGGTCCAAGTTTCCCCAGTTTATAAGGACCCAGTCGTTTTAGGTTAGGGCCCTCCCGATGACCTCCTCTTCACTCATTACATCTGCAACAACCCTATTTCCGAACGAGGTCACATTCTGAGCTGCTGGGGGCTAGGACTTCACAGATGAATTCTGGGTGGGAGATAATTCGAACTGCAACCAATCATTCAGAGTTACCTGATTCTATGGGGGCTGTTTTACAACTCCATAAACTGTAGGTAAGTGATGGCAACACAAGATACATCTTCTGTTTTTGTTTGCTTGTTCATGGTTTTTTTTTTTTTTTTTGCGGGGGAGGTTGCTGTGCCATGCAGCATATGGGATCTTAGTCTTCCAACCAGGATGGAACTCGCGACCCCTGCATTCGAAGTGCAGGGTCTCAACCACTGGATCGCCAGGGAAATCCCACGATAAATCTTCTGTAGAAGTATGCACATAAATTCTGTCTGGAAGGAAAACGCTACCTCCCTTAGTCCATTTGGGTTGCTATAACAGAATACTACAGCTTATATGTTTATAGACAAATGTATAAAGAAATGTATTGCTTATAAAGAAATGTATTGCTCCCAGTTATGGAGGCTGGGAAGTCCAAGATCAAGGTGCCAGCATGGTTGGATGAGGGCCTTCTCGTGGTTCATAGCTGGCACCTTCTCGCAGTGACCTCACCAGGTGGAAGGGACTGGGGATCCCCCTGGAGCCTGTTTTCTAAGGGTACTCATCCCATTCACGAGAGCTCCACCTTCATGACTTCAGCACTTCCCAAAGACCCCACCTCCTCATACCATTGTCTTTGGGGAGCAGAATTTCAACATAGGAATTTGGAGGAAACACAAATGTTGAGACCATAAAAGCCCCCCCCAAATGTTTTGCCTCTACTTGCTTTTGATTCACTATCTCTGATCTATAAATGCATCTGGTTTATTTTTTTAACCTTTTATTTTTTGGCCACACCCATCCAGGAATCGAGCCTGTGCCCCCTGCACTGGAGGTGCAGAGTCTTAACCACTGGACTTGTAGGGAAGTCGGTGTGTCTGTTCTTTGAGTCTCCTCTGAGCCAGCTGTAACACTTCACAGTGTTAAGTGAAATCTTTAACACGTGTTCACTTTTAGATCTGTATGAGTCTTGGTTTCCCCAAGTCTCTTCTCTTCCCCAAGTCTTTTCTCCCCCGTATTATCTTCTAACAATGCTGTCCTCAGGGAAGCCCACCCACACCCCTCAGGCTGGTCGGGGTCCCTGTAGGGCTCCCCTATCACTACCCCAACCACTCTGGTTGTCCCAGGTCTGACGTTCTCAAACATGCAGCAAGTGGCTGGGCACAGGGCAAATGCCCAGAGGCTGTTTTGTTGACCAGACTTAAGGCTGAGAATTTGCCAGCGGCCTGAAGAATAAAACACCCCCTTTCTGCCACTGAGAACAAAGAGGTCTCTGTCGCCTAAAGTGGGGGAGGCTGGAGGCATTAGTCATGGTTCTGGGGCAGGGAAACCATTCCTCGCTTGCTCGCTGTCCCTCACACACACACAAATGGTAACACACAGCTCTCACCCTCATCTGGCTAAACCACTGCACATCCAGACAAACCACACCCCAACCAGAGACACAACACAACACAGCACATCCCTCTATTCTGCTGCACGACGACACAAAAACACCCTACACTCTCAGTACACAACAGCCCAGCCCATACCCAGCCAGCATCACAACGTCAATACCTCCAAACGCGCAACTCACAATGACTGCCGCCTCTGCTCCGCCGTGTGGTGGAACACACAACTGTACCCTGGACACACAATAACACAACACACCCATATCCAGCCAGAGACACAACAGCCCCTGCTGAGGTCCTGCTCATTGGGACACACGATTATACACAGAGCACACACCACTGGATTTGGTCATGGACGTTGATATACAACTGCACAGCTGCACACACAGACAGGATCATTAATGCCCCCTGACATAGGCACACAGCAACAGACAACTCCACCTGCTCCCAAGAGACAAAGGCCCACAATTACACAGTAACACAATAGCACACATCACCATGGCAGGGACAAGACACGCAACGAGACTATACAACCACAGGGCTACCCTGGGAGGCAGACCCCGGCACACAACAATACAACTACACACACACACAACATTAACTAACACAGTAACCCAGCCAGACTCTCACTGGGATGCATCTGGACTTGAACACCATCCCACAATCACACACCACCATAGGAACACACTCAGGCAGAGACACTGCAGCCCAATTACACGACACACAGAGGCTCCCACCCACAGCTTCACAGTGACCCGCACCCAAGCTCCGCAGGCTCGGGGTCACACAGTAAGCAGATGTGGTCCCTGCCTTCTGGGACTCATGTTATGGTGAGGGAGACAGACACAGGAAAACAGAAATAAACAGGGATTTCGAGAGGCTGTAGCGAGTGCTGGGAAGAAAAATAAAGCCAGGAAGGATGGTGGGGAGTTTTGTAAACAGATCAAGGAAGGCAGCTCTGTCATTAATAAGAGCAGCCAGACCTTGAATATACAATGACATAAAAGCCTCCTTTGGGCCCTAAAAGGCAGGAACTGTGATCATCCCATTTTACAGTTGGGCAAACTGAGGTACTTGGCTGAGGTCACACCAGGCCTTGTCTGACTGTGGAGCCTGTGCTCTGAACCAGCTTCCTGTCAGCACAATGGATAAAAGCAGGGTGGGGAGGTGTGGGTGGGGTGGGGTGGGGACTTGTCAGGGACCTCAAAAGCTTCCCTGGTGGCTCACATGGTAAAGAATATGCCTGAAAGGTGCAGATGCAGTTTTGATGCCCGAGTCCAAAAGTCCCCCGGAAAAGGGAATGGCTACCCACTCCAGTATTCTTGCCTAGAGAATCCCAAAGACAGAGGAGCCTGGCGGGTGAAAGTCCACGAGGTCACAAAGAGTCGGACACGACTGAGCGACTGACGCTGAAAGCTCCAAGGGGGTGAAGGAGGCCCGGACTTCTGAAAAGCCGGGAGATCCAGCCTCTGCCTCATCCTTTCCCAGGGAAGGTGCTACCTGAGGCTCTGTGTCAGGGAGGGCTTCCTGGAGGAGGAGACTTCTGAGACAGAGGAGGGAACCTCGCAGCGGGAAGAGCAGGATCTTCCACACCCAGACCAAGCAGGGCGTTGTGCTGCACTCTACCTGCATCTTCGCCAAAAGCCCCGAGGTGCTGCACACGCAGGAGCAGGCGGCCAGGGGCGGGGACGGGAGCCGAGGTACCGGGAGCCCAGGTGGGGGTGGGGAGAAGCCCTCTATCAGGGGTGTGAGGGGGCACAGTGATCTCGGGGTGCTGCTCACCGTCGGGGGTGACCCCCTCACTCCTCCCCACGCTCCACCTTCCCTGGGGCTGCTAACCTGGGACCCGCAGGTCCCAAGAGCCACACCTGGCTGGGTGGCCTTGGGGGGTTTACCCCCCTTCCCACATGGTGCTAGCTGCCCCAGCCTGGAGCCTGTCCCACGGCCTGAAGTATTAGTTGCTCAGTCATGTCCAACCCTTTGCCACCCTTATGGACTGTAGCCCGCCAGGCTCCTCTAAAATCCCAGTTCATGGGATTCTCCAGGCAAGAATACTGGAGTGGGTTGCTATTTCCTTCTCCAGGGGATCTTCCAGACCTAGGGACTCAATCTGTGTCTTGCATCTCCTGCATTGGCAGGCCGATTCTTTACCACTTGAGCCAACTGGGAAGCCCAGCGAGCTCCCCTAGCTTTTCACAAACAAAGCTGCTCTGTTCTCTCGCGTACACACGTCTCTGCATGGCCACAGGCTTTCCTCTGTCTGGCGTAAATACCTAGGTGTGAAATTCCTGGATCATAGAGGGGTATGGTTCATTTTTTAAGGAAACTGCCAATCTGTTGTCCATAGAGGTTGTAGCATTTCATATTCCCACAAGCTGGGTGCCAGAGTTCTGGTTGCTTCATCCCCATCCTAACCCTCACCAGCATTTGGATGACTCAGTGTTTTTTTTCATTTCAACATTCCAATGGGCCTGGGGAACTAGCTCATTGTGTTAATTTTGCACTTGTCCGGACTTCTCTGGTGGTTCAGTGGCTATGATTTTGAGCTCCCGATACAGGGGGCTTGTGTTCCATCCCTGGTCAGGGAACCAGATTCCATATGCTACAGGTAACAGCTCACCTGCCACAACTAAAGACCCCACATGCCACAGTGAAGATCCAAGACCCTGCCTATGCGACTGAGACTCGGTGCAGTCAAATAAATAAAATGTTTTTAAAAAATAAATGCCTGAAAAATTAAAATTGCATTTCCCTAAAGATTAATGAAGACTTTTCATGCCCTTAGTTGCCAGGCTTTTCTGATTAAGTGTCTACTTCCTCAAATCTTTGGCCCATTTTTTATCAAGTTATTTGTCTTCTTATTGGATTGCAAGAATTCTTTATAGATTCCAGATACACGTTTTTTGTCAGCTATCTGTCTTGGAAATATTTCCCAAGTCTGTGGCTTGCCTATTCACTTTTGCAACAGTGTCTTTTGAAAAGCAAAAGATTTTCATTTTGATGAAGTCCAAGGTACTTTTTTCTTTAATTATACTTCATGATTTGTGTTATATAAGGTATTTACATCAAACCTATGTGTGCATGCTCAGTTGTGTCTGACTCTTTTTGCGACCCTGTGGGCTGTAGCCTGTGTCTCCTCTGTCCATGGGATTTTCCAGGTGAGAATACTGGAGTGGGCTGCCATTGACCTCCTCCAGGGGATCTTCCCCCCACCCAGGGATCAAACCGGAGTCTTCTGTGTCTCCTGCTTTGGGGAGGGGGGCGATTCTTAACCCATGAGCCTATATGTTCTTAAAGAAGATTAATGGTTTTAGCTCTGCTTTGGGGACTTAGGCTTTCTTTTTCTTATCTGGCTTCTTGTCTCGTTCAAATCCATCACTGCTAGTGGAGATACAGACTCAGCCTGTGGGCGTCAAGGGGTAGGAGGTGGGGGCGGCTGGAGCGCCAGAAACAATTACTCGCGATAGAAAGGACTGCAGGCAAGATCCGACCTCCCCATGGATCAGGGAAACTGACTGATGGGCATTTTCCTCCCCTAACCCAAAACTTTCCTGAAGCTAAGAACTGCTCTCTCTGCCTAGACTTAGAAAGCAGAACGGTAGATGCTGCTGGTGTCTGGAAGTCTGGAATTTAGGTACCTGCTGGGTAGACTGTGACTACGTGAACAGCCTCCCCCAAATTCTCAGGTGGGCCTTGAGTCTCTAACGCAATTCTCTGTGCGGAAACTTCGAATACACGTGGCTGCGTTTTCGTTGCTAGGTAAACGTTCTGGGGCAGCCCTGCTGGGAGGGGCCAGAGGCAGGAGCCTCACCAGCGGGTCCCTGGGATTCTCCCCTTTGATCCGCGGCGAGTCCTGCTACATCTCTAGTTTTGACTGCACGGCATCAACTCTATATCGACTCCCATAGGGCCTCCTAGCGAGTCTCTGAACGCGGGAGTGGTTTGGAGACCCCGACTCAACCAATAACCCTGGGTCAGACCCCGATGGAGAGGGGGCGGTGCCTGAAAGAAAAAGTCTAAAATGCAAACTACACCATGCTGTTCGCTGTTCCATTGTGTGTGGGCTGCCAGGAATTGCTTTATGAAATTTAAATTCTACTGAACTGTTAGCAGAGTGGTGCAGCGGAAGCGAGCTGGGCCCATAACCCAGAGGTCGATGGATCGAAACCATTCTCCTAGCTGCAGTGCTTTGGGCTTCCTCGGTAGCTAAGCTGGTAAAGAATCCACCTGCAGTGCAGGAAATCCCACTTCAAGTCCTGGGTCGGGAAGATCCTCTGGACAAGGGATAGACTAACCATGCCAATATTCTTGGGCTTCCCTGGTGGCTCAGTCGGTAAAGAAATCCGCCTGCAATGTGGGAGACCTGGGTTCGATCCCTGGGTTGGGAAGATCCCCTGGAGGAGGGCTGGGCAACCCACTCCCTTGTTCTTGTCTGGAGAATCCCCATGACAGAGGAGCCTGGCAGGTTGCAGTCCATGGGGGTCGCAAAGAGTCAGACCCGACTGAGCGATTAAGCACAACACTAATTAGGGAGGGATTGGGCATTTTTCATTGGTGTGGGATATAATTAATGCAGATTCCAAATGCATATTTCTAGCCCTTGAATGCTAGATTTTTACATCCAACTGCTTACCCAACACAGCCAATTTGGCGTCTAACGGGCACCAGCAATCTGAGCTCCTGATTCGCCCACCCTACCTCTGGGCCCCTTTCTCCCGTCTTTCCCCATCCTGAAATGACGACTACAGACCAGGCAAAATAACTTGGAGTCCATTGGCTTTTTTCTTTGCAGGTCAGCCATTGATGGTGGATTCACTCTCAGAATGTATCCTGGGTGCACCCACCCCTCCGCACCCCGCACCCCAACCTGCTGGCGCTGATGGAGCCGCCACCACCTCCGGCGGGGACTCAGGAGGCCTTGCTTTCCCTGTCTGTTCCCCACACGGCCGCCAGGGGGCGCCGGCCCTCGCCAGCGGCCGCTCACGCCTGGCTTCATCTCCGTCACCCGCGCGGACCACAGAACTGAGGTTCAGATCCCCGCTTACCTTCTGATCTTACACCCTCCTCGCGGCGCTCCAGCTACACTGCGCTCCTTGCTCTTCCCGGAACACGACCGACACACTGCCTCTTCAGAGGGTTTTTTCCTTTTGGAGGGGGGTAGGTTGTGGGGTTTTTTCCTTCTTTAAAAAATTGAGGTTAAATTCACATCACATAAAATTAACCATCTTAGGCTGTAGGATTCAGTGGCATTTGGTACATTGCAGGTATTCTTTTTTAAACAATGATCTTGTCATCATTTCTTACAGGAAAGAATGGCAATGGGAGTTACAGTATGTTTTGACTGTGGTAAAACACACCCTAATCTAACCTTAACCGTTAGAAGAATTAGGAAGACTTCCCTGGTGGTCGAGTGGCTAAGACTCGGCTCTCCAATGCAGGGGACCCCGGTTCCAACCCTGGTCAGGGAACTAGATCCCACATGCCGCAACTAAGACCCGGTGCAGCCAAATAAACACAAATATTGTAAAAATAAATAAACTGGTCAGTCATACTGTGAACTTTCCCTATTTTAACAGTTCTCTTAGACAGACCTTCAGTATATTCCCCTGATCATTGAAATTTCTTCCCCCCCCAAAAAAAAATTCTCCCCCAAGATGGTGTTCTCTTAAATGGTGATGAAATAGCCTATTGTGTAGACATCCCACCCACTTGTAAAGACCGTTTCTATTGCCTATATTTGGACAGTCTATTTCTAATCTCAACTGTTTCTGTTTTCAGTCTTCCAAACAGCACAATGGCTGACATCTCTGCATCCATCGAGGCATCTTTGTCCACAATCTAAATTCCTTTTAAAAAAACAACGCGGAAAAGCTGGAAAAAGTCTTAAGAAGGAAAAAGAATCCCCTGGAATTCCGCACCCAAGAGACTCTGAGATTAGTTCAGTGAACCGCAGCATGGATGCGGGCAGATCCTGTTTGCTTTATTCCACAAAAGAGCAGAACACAAACACATTCCGGTTATTACACACGCTTCCGACCCTGGGTAATGACTGCAGAGGTTGGCCTCCCTCCCCAGAGTGGTCCGCCCGCCTCACAGCCATTACCACGCTTCCTTCCATTCTGCACAGCCCTCTGACCAACCTGTCTCTACATTGTTTTTTCCCCAAACTTCCGGCTGTTTCCTTCGGGCATGCTCCCAAGAGTGCAATCAGTGGGTCAAAAGGTAAGAATATGCATGAGGAGTCTTTGGCAGATTGCAAGTTTCCTACTTTTTTTTTTCCCCAACCACTTTTGTTTTTTCCCTAACGTTATTATAATAACCAACACTCCTCTAGGGCTTACTCTGTCCCAGGCGCTTTTTCTAAGCACTTTTATGTACAGACTGCATCCTTAGAATAACCCGCACTTGCAGACGGGGACTCTGGGGCACAGAGAGGTGGAGTAACCTTCACAAGGTCACACAGCTAGTAGGTAAGGGAGCTGGGATGTAAAACCAGAAACTGGCTCCCGAGTCCCCGCTCCTAACCACATTTAAGGTTGCTGCCTGCAGGTGGGGTTTTTTTTTTTTGGCTGCACTGGGTCTTAGCAGAAGCATGTGGGATCTAGTTTGCGACCCAGGACCGAAACCATGTCCCCTGCGTTGGCAGTGCGGAATCGAACCTACCGAACCACCAGTAGGGCAGTGGTAAAGGATGGAGGTAAGTCCCTAGTAGCCAAAGCTTTAGAAGCAACTCACGGCCCCTCTGCAGCATCGGTGTACTATCATTTACTCAGTCATCACCCAGCTGGTGGATTAATTCCATTTTTATACCACAATCGGTCAGATACAGGCTCTGTGGTACTGGAAGCTTTTTACAATTGGGGGACTCACTGTAGGAAAAATAGCAAGTTACAAGTTCAAAACGAGGTGGAGGACCTTGAAAGGGACTAGTGCAAGTAACTGGCCTTGAACCTAAGCTTCACCAGCATCACGCTAAATCCCTATGTATTTTTTCCCAGTAATTATTAGGAAGATTTTCAGACAGTAAAGGCAAGGGAGTTTTCCTGGGACTGCCACCTAGATTCTATCATATTTCCCTGAGCTTGTTTGAAATCGAAACTAGATATCTATCCCTCCCTGATCTGTCCCCCATTCCCCTTTACTGTTTTATTCATTTCAAAAGAACTTGCAGATCACAGGGTATCACTGCAGCTTGCAAATCGTTTAACTAGAGTTCAGCATTGTCTTTCCTTTTAATGTAAAAACCAGAAGCGAAAATGTAATTCACATGCAGGAAAACCCACAAGTGTCTTTGTTGCCGACCCTGGGTTTTTTCTTTTTTTGCACACGGGAACACACACATTCCCCAGGGCCATTAAACAGAACTTCCTGAGGACTCAGCATTTGCCCTCGGGTAGCTGAGACCACTCCACTCCCAGGTGTCCCAGTATCTGGCAGATGCTCTGCTGGCCATCTAGGGACATTAACAATCTCCTCCCTTCCTCCCTCCCCAGGATGGACTTGCTGGGGCTTAAGGCTTTATCAGATGTGGCTTTCATTTTCACTTCAACTTACCCTCTTCTGACCCCTCCTGTATATACACACAGAGTTGTCTTCTTGTCTGTACAACACTCCTTTCTATTTTTAAGATGGCAGAAGGGGAGGAACAGCAGAAACCCTTAAATCATGATGTAGGGGGAAGGGGGAGGCTCTGACGTTAGTCTCTCCCTTCAGCCATTTGTTTTATAAATTGCCAGCTCTATTTTTATAAACATCTTGTCCTGGAGCAACCTGCCTAAAGGCTGTGGTTAAAAATTTTTTTAAAAAAGAGGAAGACTAAAGGAAAACCATAAGCAATAAACACTTCTGGCAAGATACCACACATGGTGTCAAAACGAAGAGCCTGGGAGAAATGTCTGTAGCATGGACGATGGTCTTCAGGTCCATAATAATCAAGCAGCTACTACAGATAAACAACAGCCCAAGAGGAAACAGTCCAAAGGTTTGGAGAGGCGTGGAAGAAATTGCCAGTGATCATTTGAAAAGATGCTCAACCTTCCTGGTAATCACACAATACACCGTAAAAATTCATGAGGCCATACAGTAGTAGAGCCATGAGCAAGAAGGGGGTTCCTAGGCTGCTGGAGGGCAAACATCAGCACAGCCCATGCAGAGAGCAATCTGGCTGAACCCAAACGGCCTTTTGCTTTCCCTGCAGCCCAGAGATCCACTCACAGGCACTCTTCCCATAAACTCACGTGGCACACAGGCATCCCCTTCCAGCCTCACCAGGAGTAACATTGGCCTGGGTGAGCGGAATTCTTATAGCTGTGAAAACAATAAAGATGCAGCCTACACAGATGCAAACTTCCCCAACGTGCGTATAGGGCAAACTAGAGAACCACGTAACATGATCCTATCCAAAATGCAGAAAAATGAAAGACTTCTACTTTCTGACACCCGTGTACATAATTTAATAGACTCACACAGGGTACATGATGTAGCCATTCACAGCAAACCGCAGAGAAAGCTAGCTACCTGTGCAAAGAGGTTTGGGATAGAGGGCAAAGGTCAAGGGCGATATTCACCCTTTCTCTAGTATATTAATGAACCACAGTGACGACTTACAGTGAGACCACAACGCTTTACTACTTGTAGAATAAAGATTTGAAAAAGTCCTTTACGGTTGGGGGAGTGAGAGAATTAACCCTACTGATGCACATCAGTTTCCTCACTTTTAAAAGGGGGACAGATCATTCCTGCCCTCCTGAACTGGTGGCTGGACAAGGAGGGACAGGCAGGCAGCGATTGTCAGCTGCTGCTCCGGCCCATGTGACAGGGGTGCTCTCAAGGTCTGCCTCTCCACCACTGGATAACCACCCCCCGCATCAGAAACCTAAGTGCATGCAGCCCACACCACAGGCCTGTCTCCTCTGCCGGCTGGGCCCCGCCCTGGTTTCCCACCAGGCTTCGGTGGAGAAAAGGTCCTGGCACCCACATCCCCACGTGCTAAGCAGGGTGGGCAGGGGAAGCAGCTGCCCCTGGGAGGGAGACGAGTCACGAGTCACGCACAGCGAGGCCTGAGGTGTTGGTTAGGAGGTACTTTATTGTGGGGTGGGGGCTCCGGTGTCTCTTGGCAGCTACAACCTGGGGACAGAGGGGAGGCTGAGGGAAGACCAGGGAAGGGGCCGGACATCCTGTCCACGTGACACCCTTGTTCTGGTGTGGGCCCTCCCATGTCCCCTGGGGTGCCCTCCCTGGCCCAACGGCTCTGGTGGGCTGAGCCTCTCCTGGGCTTGGTTAAGGCAGCATTGCTGCAGCCCCAGCCACGGTGACTGGGTCTAGCAAGGGCCCCGGGACCGGCTGGAGACCCCTGGGGAGAGGGGGAGCCACTCACTGGATCTCTCGGAACGCCCGCTTCTCCACCAGTTTCACTTTGTACTTGCGCTTGAACCTGGAGGAGGGAGGAGACAGCAGTCAGTGGCCACCAGCCCACCCCGGCGGGAAGGTCCCAGAGGCCCGCCCCCACTGTGGCCCTGGCCCTTACTTGGCTCGCTCCCGAGGCTCGATCATGTTCCTCCTCTGGAAGCTCTTGAACCGGTCACGGAGGATGTTGCCCTCGGGCTGTGGGACATGGAGAGGCCTCAGTGCGCGCCTGGCAGAAACCCTCCGGCCCTGACCTCTTCACGGGGGCCAGTGCGGGGTCAGCCTTGCAGTCCCCCCATGAGCCAAGGCGCCCAGTATGGACTCATGTACACCAGGAACTCGGCCTGGTCCTGAGCTCGTGGGGTGACAGGTTCTGACCCGTGGACCAGCCCTGAGGAGGCGGCTGGAGAAGTGGGAATGGGCGGGGCCGGCAGTGGGGCTTGGAGGGTCAGAGGGAGAAGGGTGCAGGGCGGCCCGCTGCCCGGATCCGCGAGGCAGGCGGGACCACACAGGGCCCGTGGACGTGCGAGGAGCTGGGTTTTCTCCCAGGGGCACCAGGGAGCCACAGCAGCTTCTGAGTGAGGGAAGAACAGGCTCTGCTCTGAGCTTTAGGGAGTCTCCTCTGGGACCAAAGACACGGAGGGTGGGGCTTGGAAGACCAGGGACAGCCCAGGAGAAAAGACCTTCTGAGGGTCCCAGGCTCCAACCATCGCATCACCTGGCCCGTCACCCTGCGGGATCCCGTGCCCTCAGCCCCCAGGCATTAGCCCAACTGGCTCCACCTGGGGGTAGCCATGATGTCGCCCACAGTCCCTGGCGGACACGGGGAGCAAGGATGGGTGTCATCACTGGGCACGGCGCCTCCCCTTCAGCACCCTGGCCGGACAAGTACCTTCAGGGTCCTGAGCGAGTCAGAGAGCTCTGAGCTGAGCTGCACGTCGATGTCGGGGTCCTGGTACCTAGAGGACATGGGGCGGGGTGTCCAGGGGGTAAGCCCAGCCCAGCACAGAGGACCTGGGGCCAAGCCCGGGAACCACAGGCCCAGCAGTGAGGGTTCGAGAACCTGGGGCTTTGGGGAAAGAGGGTCTCCCAGGAGAAGACCAGGCTGGGCAAATGTAGGAAGGTGCCCTACATTTGGGGACTCCTCCCGGCCTCCCGGGGAGACCCTGGGCCAGGCCTCACTTGAGCCGTCCCAGCCGCCGGGGCTTGTCCGCCTCCGCCAGCCGCTTTGCCTGCCGCTGCTCCCGCCGCCGGGCCAGCTCCGCCAGTCGCCGCGCCACCTGCACCTTGATCCCCCGCAGCCTGAAGAGCTCCTGGTGCCGGAGGCGGGCAGCCCGCACCGCAGCCTGCTGCGTCCTCTGCGGGGACATGCAGGGTCAGGGGCCCGGCCAGACACCACCCCACCCTGGCCACCTGCTGCCAGGTCCCAGGCGTGCCACCACGGTGACTGCTGAGCCCACCTTCCTGACCCGTTTGTCTCTACGGTTCACGCACCCTTCCCCAGCCCTCACCCCGAACATCAGCCACATGGCGGCAGGGGCTTGACCTGGAGTGTTCCCCGCTGTGTCCTCCGAGAGGAGGGCGGGAACTAGTCCTCCGCTGACCAAGTGGCTTCAGGGATCCCAAACGGCCCCAAAAGACAGGCTGTGAGCCTGGGAGAAGCAGGCCAGGGCCCGCGGTGCTCACCAGCATCCGGGCGGCCTTCTCCCGCCGCCGCTGCTGCTCCGTCTTCTTCTCCAGGGCAGCCAGTCGGCTGGGCGCGGGCGAAGCCTCCCCTCCTGGGGCCGGGTCTCCCGCCTTGGGCCCCTCGTCCTGGCCCTCGCCCGGCTCACCCTCCCCGTCCGACTCCTCTAGCAGCCCCTGGCACATCTCCCGGAAGGCAGACTCCTGGGGAGAGAGGGCGGGTCAGGTGCTGGGCAGGGGGCGGCTCAAGGGGGCGGGGCAGGCGGCGAGGGCGGGTCTGCGCTCACCTGGGTGGCGGCCTGCTCCGAGGCTGGCAGGGCCAGCTGCCGCTCCAGCTTCTCGGCTGCCTTCTCGCGCTGCAGCTCCACCTCGTGGGCCGCCCAGAGCAGGTTCTGGGAGAGGATGGGGACACAGGTGAGGACCCAGACCCGGGGTCCCTCTCCTCGAGTCACAGACCTGGCCCTCCCACCTCCCACCTGCACCCCGACCCTGGTGCCCAGTCCCCCTGCGCTGGCTCAGGCTCTGCTTCTCACCCTGGCCTCCCTGCAGCAGCCAAGGGGCTTCAAATTCTTAACCTCACACCTGCTCTGCCCGTTCTTTTCAAGGACGGTCTACACTTTATAAACTGTAAAGCTGTACACCCATGAAGCCCCCAGTACATGGAAATTCCTAAGACAGGACAGAGCAGGGGCTGTCCAAGACCAGGGAAGACAGGGCATTGGTGGGGGTGACGGCTGAGCGGCATGAGACTTCTCTCCGGGGTGACGAAAATGGTATAAAACTGATTGTGCGACGGCTGCACAACCTTGGATATACCTTACACCACTGAACTGTGCCCTCTAAGTGGGCAAATCACAACGGCCTGGGAATCAGATCTCAATTATTTTTTAAAAAAAGAGAAAGACTATCTGATCTCTCCGTGAGTAACAGCCTTAGCGAGCAGCCTCATCCTCTCCAAGTTCAGCACGGGTTTGCTCCCAGAGATGCCACTCCCCAGGTGAGGGCCGCGGCCCCCGCCAAATCGGCTATGATCTGTCTCCCAATAAACAACCCTGGGTGGCATTCATGGAGCATCTGTGTCCGCTAGCGACCTGGGTTTCTCCCGGAAAATCTGTGCTCCCCAACGGCAGGGCTCTGTCCTTTCTGCTCCTGACATCTGTGCCTAACAGACACCTATGAAACGAACCGCGACACTCGCCGCCAGCTTCTCTGGCTGCTGAACTGCCTTTGCCAACCCACAAGGCTCACACGGTCACGTGGTTTGCTGCTAACGGTTGAAGGCCTCTTGTGTTTATGTCTGAAACATGCCACGGTCTCCCTCATCTCTGGGCCTTTGCATATGCTGTTCCCTCTCTCTGGAACACCATATCCTCTCTCACCACAGCAAACTGCCCCCAGCCCCAGTGTTGATGCCCCCTCCTTCAGGAAGCCCTCCCTGATTCCCAAGGCTGGATCTGATGCTCCCTCCGTGCCCCTCCACCCCAGCCCTGCCCACTGTGTGACATCATGGTCCAGGAAGAGGTCTGTCTGCCCGGCAAGACTGTGATCCCTGGGAGCACATGCTGACACACTGGCCAAGGAGAGGCCTGGCGGGGCAGGCGGCCAGCATACCTGGTGGTCCTCAAAGGTTGGATTGTACGAGGCTCCCGCGGGCGTCACCTCCACGGCAGGCGCCTGGGAGGGCTTGGTGTGCAGATGCTGTGGCCGCTGGAGGAAGACAACACCAAGGCTGGGTGAGGCCCGGGAGTCCCACGACTCAAGCTCCCGCAGGCACCAGTGCTGGGACCCCAGGCCCGGGCGGCAGCAGAGGCCTCAGCACAACCCACGGCCTTCAAGCTGCGAGGGGCCTGTAGCATCTGAACAATGCAGAGAGGGACCAGCAGCCCAGGGACGGTGTCCCAGGACAAGCAGGAGCTCTGCCTGTCTCTCCTGAAGAGGTGGGCACTTGCAGAACCGTGCAGCACAGTCATCAGGCCGCCACCGCAACCAGCAGCCGTGGTGGGCAGAGCACGCAGCTGACGAGGGGCCCCGGGGGCTTGGGACAGGCACAGAGGCTCAGCCGGCAGCCATGGTGGGCAGAGGGCACGAGGGTCCCTGTCAGCAGAGCGCGCGGCTGACGAGGGCCGGCAGGCCCTCAGAGCAGGGCCCCCGGGGGCTTGGGACAGGCACAGAGGCTCAGCCGGCAGCCATGGTGGGCAGAGGGCACAAGGGTCCCTGTCAGCAGAGGGCGCGGCTGACGAGGGCCGGCAGACCCTCAGAGCGGGGCCCCCGGGGGCTTGGGACAAAGGCACAGAGGCTCAGCCGGCAGCCATGGTGGGCAGAGGGCACAAGGGCCCCTGTCAGCAGAGGGCACGGCTGACGAGGGGCCCCCGGGAGCTTGTGACAAAGGCACAGAGGCTCAGCCGAAACCCGCCCGTGGGTTTCTAACAACCCCCGAGCAGCCACCCCCCAGCCAGAGCCCCCGTGTCCACGCGCAGTTGGCGTCCACCCCAGCGAAAGCCTGGGGGTCACCAGGTTGCCCCTCCCCAGCCCCCACTGCCCACCAGGCTTGGTGCTTCTGCCTGAGGACTTTTCCTGGGTCACCCCCCACTCCTCTCCATGCCGGGGTGCCTGCCCCACCACAACACCACCTCCGCAGAGCGCCCCACGACACCACCACGCTCCTGTGCAGAAGCACTTGAGATAAAGCTCGCAGCCTGAACTGGGCGCCCCGCTGCCTTCTCCTCCCCGCCGGCTAGCCCCGCGGGCCTGCCCTCCCCTGGAGGCTCCACCCCTCCACCTCCAAAGGCTCCTTCACTACCCCAGGGCTCCAACCCATTCACAGCATCTTAGTTCCCCGTGACGGTTTCCCTCGGCTCCCTAAAAAACGTCCTGCCACTCTGCTTCCTCCCTTGGAGGCAGCAAACTCGTGGCCTGGCTCCAGCCTGTGCGTTCGCAGTCCTAGGATGCTCGGGCTCTAACACGGCATCTCTATGGCCCCATCCTCTGACCCCTAGCTCCGAGGACGCCCTGCTGATGAACTCTCACCTTAACGCCTTTCTTCTTGGTCTGCTCCAGGAAAAACTCATCCTGGCCTTCCAAGGGCTGGTCCAGAGGGTCTGTGGAGGCAGCGAGGGGCGGGTGCTGGGACCCTGTGGCCCCAAGGGGCTCCCTCTGCCCCCGCCTTCAGGAAGATGGCACCGAAGTACTTATGCCAAAGGGGCCAAGAAAGGACTGATTCTCAGACCCCAAAGGGCTTCGCACGCCAGGCAAGAGAGCACATGAGCGGGGTCCAGCAAGCAGAACAGACCCAAGGCCAAGGGACAGGCGTCAGCCCACCCGGAAAGCAGAGCAGGCACGAGGACAGGGGCCACCTGGAGAGAGCTGACTGTGGAGACCCTCAGTGACACCCGCAGGGCCCTGAGGTCGCGGCCCAGCCCAGAGCACCGCGCCTGGCGGCACCGACACTCACTGCCTTTGGCCCAGAGGTCGTAGAAGGGCCGCTGGACGGTGTCCTGGGGCCCAGGCTTGGCTCTGGCCGCTGGGGGGTTGAGGAGCCGGGCCTGCGCCCTGCGCACCTCCCCGGGCAGCTTGCCCTGCTTCGCCAGCCTCTCCCATAGCTGCTCCTTCCGCTTGAGCTTCCTGGCATTGGGAACCTGGTGGGCGAGGACGCTGGGTGGGGGAGAAGCGGCATGGAGTGGTGGGTGAGTCGGTCCCTGCCCCTCAGACACCCCCAGCACCTCCTCCCTCCCTGAGGGGCCTCCTCAGGCTCCTCCTACTCCTCACTTGGTCCAGCAGCTTCAGAGCCCCCCTCCCACACCTGTCTCCCTGCTGAGCTCCAGACTCGACACCACCACAGCCTCAGGGAACTCACATGTTGCTTCAAAATCAACCTCGGCCTCCTCCCATCCCCCACCCCATCACCCATCCACCCCCTCCCACTCCTTCAGGGTCAGTCACTAAGCCCTGCCAGACCCTGCTTCCCACTGGGGCGCCCACCCATCCCTGCCCTCCAGCCCCAAAGCCCTTGGGCAGGTCTAGGCTCTTCTTTGCCTGCCCCAGCCTGGCCCCAGCCTCACTGCCTCCAGTCTGTCCTCCAAAGCCCCTAATCCGACCCCATCTTCACCAGTTCCCTTCACCTGTTACCCTCTTTCCCTAGAATTCCTTCAGGGCCAAGAAGTGAGTAGGGGCCCCACAGAAGGGCACGAGGCCAGACCTGGGGGAGGTGGGGGAGGGATGGAAGGTCTGGGGGGTCAGGGGACACTCACTCTTTGGGAGCAGGGACCTTGGAGGTGTTCTCTAGGATGAGGTCGCTCCGGAGGGGCTTCTTGAGAAGCAGTGACCTCTTCTGGCCTTTGGTCCTCTTCTTGTTTAGTTCTGGGGGTGGCAGAGAGCAGAGAGTCAACACTTCAGGCCTCCTCACTACCCAAGAGGGACTTCCTGCCCTTCCCAACCGCCCCCCTCCCCACTGGAGCCATCAGACCTGCAGGCCCCAGGCTCCCACCTGAGGAAAGAGGCCCCCAAGGGCAGGGCCAAAGCTGTGACCACCCACCACACCCATTTCCTGGGCCAGCTGGAGGCAGCCCTGTGCTGGGGACCCAGACCCACAGCCCTGCAGACAAGGGGCTTCCTGAGGCAGCAGAGAAGTGGCCACAGAACCTTCAATACTAAAAAGTAAGCAAGTGATGAGATGACATGAGGCCCAGGGAGCTGGATTCAGGACGGACCCAAGACCATTGATTCTCAGCACGGGGCCACTTCCCGCCTTTACTTCTTTTTTTTTTTTTTTCATTTTAACTAGACATTAAACAGTTTACTTCTTGTGAAAACTAAACAAAGGAGAATGCAAATATTAAAGACATTAAATTTCAAGCTATATACATTCAGTTCAAAAGCTTAACAAAAAGACAGATTTTAAAATGTGATCTTTAACTCTATTTTCTCAGCGATATTGATATATTGAGTTGTGGATTTCAACCAAACACAAAAAGTTTCAGATGGAAAACAACCCCTTGGTTCAGCGAGGGTGTGCAATGACTCCTGGCAGTGATACCAATTTTTTTTTTTTTAAGACTGATTTATTTTTTATTTTTATTTTTTGGCTGCACTGGGTCTTCATTGCTGCAAAGGGCTTTCTATAGTTTCTGGTGAGCAGGGGCTCACTCTTTCATTACACTACACAGGCTTCCCCTTGTGGTGGCTTCTCTTGCTGTGGAGCATGGGCTCTAGAGCGCTGGCTCAGTAGTGGCACACGGGCTTAGCTACTCCATGGCATGTGGTATCTTCCTGGACCAGGGATTGAGCTGGTGTCCCTTGCATTGCTGGACCACCAGGGAAGCCCTTGCATTTCTTTTAGACTTATTGTATTTGTATATATCCAGCTTCTATTTACCATACTTTGAACATTGGTGGTGGTTTAGTCATTAAGTCACGTCTGACTCTTGCGACCCCATGGACTGTAGCCTGCCAGGCTCCTTTGTCCATGGATTCTCCAGGCAAGAGTACTGGAGTAGGTTGCCATTTCCTTCTCCATGGGATCTTCCTGACCCAGGAATCGAACCCAGATCTCCTGCTTTGCAGGCAGATTCTTTACTAAGAGGGAACTTTGAACATGAAATGTTTTCAACTCTAAGGCTTCTCTTCACTAAACTAAATGATTCCCATTGTATCTAGTTTTTTTTTTTTTATCTATAACTTTTTTTTTCTTTTTTTTATTTTACAATATTATATTGGTTGGTTTTGCCATACATTGACATGAATTCGCCCCAGGTGTACATGAGTTCCCCCGCCTTTACTTCTGAAGCATAGTAAGAACTCCAGGATAAGATATACTGGGACAGAATCTGTATCCTTCCATCAGCTACGAACCACTTGGCTCCTATGCAGCCAAAAGAATGTTTTATGCCTACCCTAGAGGTCAGGTGAAGACATGATTACAGCAGACCAATGAACAACACGCGTTTGAACTCATACCCAGACTTGCTCCAATACTAAATACTATGAGAATCCAGAGATATAACACCGAGGATAGAGTTGATCACAAATTATATGCGAATCTTCAACCATGTGGGAAAGTCAGTGCCCTGAACCCCTGTTCAAGGGTCTGTTGCATTTCAAGATCCCACAGCAGTGATCACCTGTGAAAGCATGCAATCGCTGTCACATCTATAACTACTTCCTTGCCTGTTCACCAAGGCAGCTCCCTGCCGGACCCTTCAGTTCACAGAACAAATCTCACTTCCATAAAAGCCGACTTCTTTAATAACTCTTTCTTACCTGCTCAAAGACTCCACCCACCCACCGAAGAGGGCCCTTCATTTCCCTTAGACCAGATCCCCTGACTGATCTCATACTTGCTCATAAAGGGTACCCTCTTGTAACAGCAGCCCGGTGTTTTGCTTGTTAAAGCTATTGGCTTTCCAATTAAAACGCACCTCTTAGTTTTTCTATCCTCTCCTTAAAAAAGGCCCCTTATTCTTTATCTTTCAACATATTGAGAGTAAACCCTGCTACTCACTGAAGCAAACCCTAACCTGCTTCTCCTCCGTTTGTTTTAGCAGGTCCCAACCCTGTACTTTGACAAGTTAAAGCAAGCAGGCCAAGACAAGTTTCTCACCAACTCATTCGAGTTGATCCTTCTGTTCTCCTACTAAAACAGTTCTGATTCCTTACAAGGCCTTAGCCTGCTTTTCTGCAAACTAAAGGAGACCTCCTAAGTTATGTCGTATTTACTCATCAAGGCAGATCCCTCCTGGCTGCTTCTTTAGGCACTGAGATCTCTGTGAAACTTCAGAAAGAAAATGAGTTATTTAGGTTAGTCCTTAACTTGCTTTCTGCTCATTTCAGGTCCTCTGGTTTATAGCAGAGACCCTTTTCTGATAGTGTTTGCCATCCAAGCCACGCCGTTTTTTGGAGGCCAAGGTGGCCTAGGTAAAGACTAATCGCCATACATCGCCACTGAAACCCTTCCTCACCTTTATCCTTGAAGCCAGTGTCCACGAAGAAAAGCTTCTCATCGGGGGCCTCTGCTATCAAGCCACTGGGAGATGGAAATGCAGAATGTCAGCCACAGATGGGAGGGGGCTGCGGAAGGAGCAGGTTTAACCTCTCAGGGCCAGGTTTTCTTATGACGGTCATCCAACCACGCACGAACTGCCTGGAGTCCCCTCCAGGCCAGGGTCCCTCCGTCCAATTGGCAGAATTTACTACGTAAAACGCACTAAACTACGGTGGGTCGTTGGACGCACTGACATCAGGAAAACTATCCGCGGTTTGCCTGGGAGTCTCCTATCTGGGAACCTGATAAAGTCTCCCAGCCTCCCGCCCAGTCCCCGGCCCACCTGCTGGGTTTCTTCGGCAGTGCCCCAACAGGCGCTCCCAGCCGCCGGAACTAACCCCAGGCAGCGGCCTCCCACCCCGCCACACAGAACCTGGTCCTGCTGCCGGAAGTCCGGCCCTACGCACCCGCTCGTGCGCTCCTGCAAACGCACGTCCTCCAAGAACTGATCGACTTCCAGTCCCAGAGGCTCTTGAGCGAGCCGCCGCCAGCCTCGCTTCTTATTTCTTGGACCTCGCCGCCGCCTCCTCAGCGCTGGATCCACTGACGTGGGCCGCAGCCCCAAGAAGCCGGTATCGGCCTCGCTTTTCGAGCACTGCCCAGCACCACCACCATTACTTCCTGCCGCCATCTTGTTAAAGAAAGAGCCAGGCCGCCGACACCCGGAAATCCGGTTTGGGGCATGCGCGCGCCGAAATCCTGCCCCTTCTCGTGACGTACTTCCGCTGACCGCCATCTTGGTAGGGCTGCTGGAGCCACAAAGAGGCGTGAAGGCTGCCATCTTGGTAAAGGATAAATGGCTCCTCCCTCTTCTGCACATTCTGTCCGGGCCCGGGTCGTAGGTTCCGGGTTCTAACCCTAGGCGAAATACCTTTCCCGACAGCCTAGAAGTACTTTTTTAATCTGAATATTTTTAATGTGCTGAACTTTTTTTTAAAGTCTAGTTTTCTTAATAAAGTAGTCAGAGGGACGTCCCTGGCTGTCCAGTGGTTAAGACTCTGCGCTTCCACTGCGGGACGTAGTGGGGAACTTAAGATACCCCACATGCCCTGCTGTGCAGCCAAAAAAAAGAACTGTCAGGGCAGATTCGGCGCAAAACACATTCCAATCTCAGAAAGTTTGACCTGTCAATGTTCCAATCCTAGAATCTTGGAAATTGAAGCGCTTTCAGAAGTCGAGGTTGGGAGCACAGAACGTTATGTATGCATGCCGTAAGCCAAATGTTAGCAACATAAAATATTAGAACCCTAGAAGCGCAGGCTGAGAATACTGTTTCATCTGCCTCATAGGTTATTCTGGAGATTAAACAAGGTAATATATACAAAGCCCTTAAGATGGAGCTAAACGTTAGCTATTGTTACTGCCTTGCCCCCTGAGACTTCATCTTATAATTAACAAATCTAGTCTGTTTACAAATAAGGAAGGAAGCTCAGAGGCCCTGGGGCCCTGGCATGCATCCATAGGGATCCAGAGCCTCATAAACGCACAGAGAGGGAAAACGCCACTCAGGGATTCACACCGCAGCACTTGTCATGGGAAAGGTGACGGGCCCCTGAGTTGTGGCCCTGGAGACCCGCTTACCCATCACCGGGGACTGGGCCGGGGGGGGGGGGGGGGGGTGGGCAGTGTGAGAAGTGGGGGTGTGGTCACCGACTCGCCAGCCTAGCTCTCGAGTGTCCGCCAGGGGGCGCCAGGAGCCGCGCCACGGGGCGCGCGTGGGCGGGGAAGGCGCGAGGACAGCGTGTCCCCAGGCGCCGTGGGTGTGGCCTGGGTGTGAGTTCGCGGAACCGGGAGCTGGGTCCGCTGCGTTGCGGAGGCCCGAGCCCCCGGGTTTGAGCCAGCGCGTGCGCACACTTGGTGTTCCTGATGGGCAGCATCACCGCCTCTCCTCCGGGAGCCCCCTGGTGTTAGGAGTCAAGAGCTGTGTACCCAGGTTGCGTGGGTGGACGTTGGAGGAGAGGGAGGAGGGCAGGGGTGCACACACACGCGCGCACACACACATGCGCACACACAAAACCCTACGCCCCAGGGCTTGGTTCCCAGGCTCCCACGGCAGGAGGTAGGAGGGAGGGATGTCCCAGAGGGAGGGCCCCAGAGCAACTTTTCTACGGAAAATATGTCGGTCTGGCCCCCAGCCCAGGCCTGAGTCATCAGGCTCCCGATGCATTGAGTCATGGCCTCCACCTCCGCCCCTGAGAGCTTGGAGGGACCCCCCCCACAACCCCCGCCGTGAAGTCCTGCCCAGCGTCTTTCTTCCCCAGGGGGTTTGGGTGGAGAGCGATCCCTGCCCTCATCCCATCCCAAGACAGCCAGACTCGCAATGGGAAAGAAGCCTTGGCTTTATTTGCACTCTGGGAACGCTATTCCGTTCACAGTCCCCTCCGGGGCACGGGGTGAGGGGTGAGGCGTGGAAATCCCAGCGAGCTCCCTGGAGGGGCGTCATCCCCATCTATTTCACTCTTCCCCCCCATCTTTTCCGTGGGGTCCCCCACCAGGGTCAAGCACTAATGTGTGGTGAAGGCAGGGAAAGGTGTGTGTAGTGGGGGGCGAGAGTTCCTTTTAGGGGAGGGGAGGGAGGGCTGTAGCACCAAGAACCCCTCCCCCCACGACGTCCCTAAAAAGGGAACTAAAATTATGTCCTGGGGCTTTCCTATCTGGCAAGGGCTCCACTTAAATACGGACGGTGGGCGGAGAGGCCGTGCCCCACGCCGTCTAAAATGCAGACCATCAGTTGGGAGCCTGGGGTGCAGGGGCGCGAAGCAGGCCAGGCTTTCAGCCCAGAGCAGGTGAGCAGTGGAGTAGAGAAGGCCTCAGAGTGTGCGCGGGTCTGGGAGGAGCAGGCGTGGAGGGGTCTTTTCGTCCACCAAGGATCCTTAGTCAAGAAAGGGGTGTGGCTGGAACTGGGGGCCGGGCTAAGAGGGGTCCCGTGGAGGAAGTAGGAGGTTGCATCTCCCCGCTCTGAGCCCCCGGTGGTCCCTAGGCCTGAGGATCCGATGGGGTGAAGGGGCCTTGCCCGAAGGGCAAAAGGAAGTGGGGCGGTGGGGCCCCTCTGTTAGTCATTTCAACCAAGCGGCGGCTCACTTACCGGGATAGGCGAGGGGTCTCGCTCAGAACCAGGGATCAGACTGGTTGAGGCTGGGTGTGTGTCTGAGTGTGAGTGACCCTTGGGTGTGCTCTCTCCTGAGAATGGCAGCTCCATGAGAGCAGCAGATAAATGTGTCTGTTTTACTCCCCAGTGTCTAGAAGGAGCCCTGAACATAGAAGGTGCTCAATAAATACGTGAATGAACGAGGCACGGACGGGTGCTTCCGTGTGTTAGTGTCGGAATGATGTGCTACGTGTAACGTGAGGGTAGAGGTGTGGCGGGTGGGCAGAGAAGCCTTGCCCCTCCCCTAGTCCCCACTGTCTGATGGTGGGGGGTGGGAGCAAAGGGACCCCCATCCTTACATCTGGGAGAGTGGGCAGGCAGCGTGGGCCGGGGGTGGAGATGTGTGTGCAGCCATCCGGAGCTGGGGAGCCACAGCAGGGCAAGAGGGCGGGAAAACGGGCAGGCGAGGGCGGGGCGGGGGCTGGCTCACTCGGCCGAGCCCTTGTGGCGGCGCTTGGAGGGTGGCACCAGGCGGCGGGGCAGGTTGGTAGGCAGCCCGTGGCCCTCGAGCTTGGCCTCGATGAGGTGGCTGGCCAGGGCGAACTCCTCGTCGTCCAGCATGCCGTCGCGGTCGACATCGCTCAGCTTCCAGATGCGGCCCAGCACGGAGTTGGGGAGCTTGGTACCCACCATCCAGGTCTTGGCCTTGGTGCCGCTCAGCTTGCCGTCGGCCGGCGCCAGGTTATAGAAGATCTCGTCGTACTTGGACTTGTCCTTGGTCACCACCCACTCGGCGTCGTCATCCGAGCCCTCCTCACCATCTTCCAGGGCCTCGTCGGGTCCCCGCTCCACGAAGGGACCCATGTGGGTGCCCTCGAAAGCGCCCCCCTGCACACCCACATCCGTGCTCTCCAGCTCCTCCTGCCGGAGCAGGGGCATGAGCTTGGCGATGTCGTGGGTCAGCATCTCATCCAGGGCCTCCAGCAGCTTCGGCTTCAACGAGTGGAACTTGGTGAAGTCGTGAGCCATCAGCAACTCCTGGTTGTGGGGCGGAGGGGGGACACAGAGAAGTCAGGAGGCACCATCCCCAGGCCCCCCAGCCCCATATAGCTCCAGGACACTTGGGCAGCTCTTGATGGAGATGGGCAGAAGTATCTGATTATGGGGGAACACCCCAATTCACCTGGGTACCCACCACTCAGTACAGACTTGGCAGCAAGGTCCCACCGCCCCATGACTCACTGGACGGGAGGGAGAACAGGGACCTCTGACTCAGAGAAGCAGCTGTTTGCCAGCCAGTGGAGAAGGATTTCAACATGGTGACATGAGCTTTTACCAGAGCACAGCCCTCAGCCCTGCCCACCCGCTACGACACCCCAGCCGCCCAGCCAGCACCCCCAACCATCATGCAAATTAAGAAAATGCAATTCCTGCCACCCTGCTGGCTCTGTTACCCACCACACAGAAAGGGCTAAGCAGCTTGCTCCCTATTTGGCGGTTAGGTTTGGGATGGACAAGTCATCAGGAGATCCTGGGGCCGCCCCCACCACCCCATCTCACCCCCAAATCCTGGCCCCAGGCAAGAACTCATCTGGTGCAAGAGCTGAGCCACTGCTGGGCGGGGTCTGTGGTCCCCCTGCTTCTCACATGCACCATTGCTAAGTCAGTTGCACCAGGAGAGTCGCTGCCAAGACGAATCCACATTCTAGCGCCACGTTAAATTTCCAGAGCCAAGGCATAAAGATCATAAGAAACCATAAAGAGACAGGGTGTGGGGCTTTCCTGGTGGGGCTCAGTGGTAAAGAATCTGTCTGCCAGTGCCAGAGTCTTGGGTGTGATCCCTGATCTGAGATGACACTGCATGCCTCGGAGCACCCAAGCCTGAGAGCCACACTGTTAAGCCTGTGCTCTAGAGCCCAGAGCCGCAACTCCTGAGCCCACGTGCAGCAACTACTGAAGCCAACGTGCCCTAGAGCCTGTGCTCCGCAACAAGAGAAGCCACCACAGTGAGAGGCCCACGTGCCACAACCAGAGTAACCCCCGCTTGCCACAATTAGAGAAAAGCCTGAGCAGCAACGAAAACTCAGCCTAGCCCGAAAAAAAAATCATAACAACAAAAAAGTGACAGGGGTGTGACGGCTGTGAGTGAGGAGGACTCCAAGGCCAGTCTGCCAAGGTTCCAGCCCGGCTGCCACTTGGAAGCTGTGCATCCTCAGGAAAGTGACTTGACCTCTCTGGTTTCCCTGTCAGTTTTCAGATTTGTAAAACAGGTTGAGAACTAGCAGTCCCCTCACTGGAAGGTGGCAAAGGCTACATGAATTCATCTGGATCAAGTGCTCAGTAAACGTCAGTGTAATCTTCACGGCTGCTCTTTATCAAGTCCAGCGGCTCTCAGCCAGGGATGGTGGTATCCCCCAGGGGACAGTGGGCAATATCTGAAGATGTTTTTGATTGTCGTAACTCGGGAGTGCTACTGACATGTAGCAAGTAGAGGCCAGGGATGCTTCTAAACACAGGGGGCTCCAATGTACAAGACAGCCCCCTACAAGGAAGAATTATCTAGTCCTAAATGTCAGTAGCTCAGCGGTTGAGAAACCTTGATCCAGCCCAAACTCAGTGCCAGATACCGTCCTAAGGAAGTCACTAACACCAGCCAATTCAGCATTCAGGTTAGATACAATCAGGATGATGCCGATTTTCCAGTTGAAGAAACTGAGGCTCAGGAAAGGTGAGTGATTTGCACAGGTTCACGGAACTAGTCAGTGGCCAAGAGGAATTTCACTGTACTATAATTCCTCAGTCTCGGAGTAGAAACATCGCAGACCCAAAGGTCACAGGCTTTTAGTATCACCCCAACACGGCCTCAAAGCAGAGCCTGAGCAAGGGGCTAGTCCTCACCTCCATGCCTGAGCTTGGACCTCTGTCCCCATGTCCACTGGTTGCTCCTGCCCCGGCCCACCTCCAGCGGCTCTTCATCGACCCCAGGCTGCCACCCCCAGACCCAGTGCTTTCCACGTCACAGGTTAATCCTAGGCCTGAACATGGGAGGAGTCTTCAGTGATCCCCCAATATCCATCTTCCCTTCCTCCTCAGTGTAGAATCCCCGAATGTTACCTAGGCACCTAGAGGAAAGACTACACTTCCTAGCTTCTGTGGCCTTGTGACTTGCAGCACTGTGGCCATGTGACTACGTTCTGGCCAACTAGAAGTCAGCACAAGTTGCACTTGCAACTACAGAATTACCCTGTTCAATATAGTAGCCACATTTGGTTATTAGTTAAAACCTAAAATGTCAGGTTTAACATTTCTATCATCATAGAAAGCAGTATTGGACGGCACTGCTCTAAAAAGTGTTCTCAGAGAGATTGTACCATTAACTCCCCTCTCCCCACTTCTTGTTGTCTGGAATGCAGACACAATGGCTGGAGTTTCCACAGCCATTTTGTACCATGAGGAGTTCTTGGGCCTGGAGGCCAGGCATGGAGGAGAATGGGCCAGGCATGGACAGAAGAGAACTGGCCCTGTAAAGCACCAAACCAGCCCTGGACCATCTTCCAGGATATTTATGAAGGAGAGAAATAAACTTCTATCGTAATTAAGCCACTATTACTTTGGGTTTTCTCTTCACTCCCTTATCCTGACTCACACAACCATACTCTCACAGAACCATTCGTGGGAGGTGCCTTCAGGAACCTGCCATCCATACCTCTAGTTTTTGAGGCCCCATCCTGAGACTACGGAAGCTAACCGTCCCATCACCCCTTGCCCCTCCCTCCTGGGCGTCCACCCACCTGCATCTTTTGGCAGTCCGGGAAGTCGCCAGGAGATATGTGATGCTCCAACTGAATCTTGGCGAAGATGACGGGCAGCTTGAGGATCAGCTGCTTCTTCTTGTTCTCCTTCCCAAACACAGAGGGCATCTCCTTCTTCAGGTAGCTGATGATGTAGGCGTGAACCTGTAGGGAGGAGAGTTCGTGCCTGAGCCTGCCTCTGTCACCTGGGAGGGCTCCTTAAAACATAGGTCGGCTGGAGTTTCCGAGTCACCAGGTCTGGCTTGGGGCCTGAGAGTGTGAATTTCTAACAGTTACAGGTGAGCTGCTGCCACCGTGGGTACAGGGGCTCTCCCCTCTCCTGTAGGTCATCTCAGCCCCTCCCATGGCTTCAGCATCCCTCCACGTCCACTGCCAAGTCTGCATACCAGCCTCAGCCTCTCCCTGGAGCTCGACTCAGAGCCGATTGCCTTGTCAACATTCCTGGACAGCTCCATCTCAGGACGCCTGCAGTGGAATTCAGGCCCCGCCCCCGCCGTGTCACCCTCAGCTGTGCCCATCTCTGGAGGCGAATGGCACCCGCCCCCCACCTCTGCCTGCCCAGAGGAGCTCAGAGATCTGGAAATTACTCCTGATTTGATTCTCCCTCCTCATTGGTCACATCCATGTCATCAGTCGTTCCTTTGAACTCCTAAACCTCTCTTCCACTTTTCCATTTCTCTCCACTTCACCATCTCTTGCCTGGCTGGGGACACACCTGTCACCCCACTGGACTCCTGGCTCACCCTCTGGCCCCTTCAATCCTTTCCCCATGAAGCAGCAGCTGGAGTTTTTTGTTTTTTTAGGAACAAGTGCCAGACCATGAGACACTGCTCCCAAGTCTCAATTTGCTTCTTATCCAAGTGCAAAATTCCTCCCACAGCCGCCAAGGCCTTATGGCAGCAATTCTCCAAGTGTGGTCCGGGGAATCCCCAGGGGGTCCCCAAGACTCTTTTAGGGGTTTGCACACTCAAAACTACTTTCACAAGAATGCTGAGGTGCTGTTTGTCTCTTTTTACCTTCATTTCCTCCTGAGTGAATCGTGGAATTTTTAAAGGCTAAAAGATACTGCAGCTAACTGAATGTAGAAGCAGATGTTCGAATCCAGATGTCGCCTTTGAAGCCAGACATTTAAGAGATTTGCAAACATGCAAAACAGGGCCGCTGTCCTCTCTAAGTTGTTTTTTGGGGGGTTGGAAAACAGTTAATTTTCATAAAACATCTGTTTTGTGTTTGTGTACTTAGTCGCTCAGTCGTGTCTGACTCTGCTACCCCATGGGCTATAGCCCACCAGGCTCCTCCGTCCATGGGATTCTCCAGGCAAGAATACTGGAGTCGGTTGCCATTTCCTTCTACAGGGGATCTTCCCGACCCAGAGATCAAACCCAGGTCTCCTGCATTGCAGGCAGATTCTTTATCATCTGAGCCACCAGGGAAGCCCAAAACATCTGTTACTTAGGTTAACAGGCAATAGGTTTTTCTTGCTATTTTAAATGATTTGATAAGACTATCAATACATTGGCATGATCAATAATGTATTGATAACATTTATAATAAATTGTTATCTACTATTAAGTATGTAAGTATTGTTTGGGAATTCCCCAGTGGTCCAGTGGTTAGGACTCTACACTTTCACTGCCAAGGGCTCAGGTTCAATCCCTGGTCGGGGAAGTAGGATCCTACAAGCCTCATGGTGAGGCTGATATAAGTATTGTTGGTTAATTAATATTATGAGAGAAAGTGAAACGTTTCTCAGTTTTAACTTTTTCTTTTTTGGGCTGCGCCACGAAGCTTGTGGGATCTTAACCAAGACTGAACTCAGGCCATTGCGGTGAAAGCCCCAAGTGTTAACCTCTGGACCATCAGGGAATTCCCTCAGTTTCCTAATACAGTTAATACAGAAAGATCTAATCTGTGTATATACAAACTCTTTGGGGTCTTCAATAATGTTTAAGAGTGTAACGAGGTCCTGAGATGGAAAGGTTTGAGAAGCACTGCTCTGCACGCCTTGCCCCCTGCCCCTGTCTGCTCAAGCTTCCTCACAGCCTTCCTTTTTTTAAAAAAATCAGCCTGGAAAACTCTGCTACACCAAGGCCTTTGCACATGCTGTCCTCTGCGCGGAATTCCGCCATGGTCTTCCAACAGCTGAGTCCTTCAGCTTCCTTTTTCTTTTCTGGCCACACCAGGCTACATGTGGATCTTAGTTCTGAGTTCCCCAACCAGGGACTGAGCTCGTGCCCCCTGCACTGGACGGCAGAGGCTTAACAGCCGGGCCGCCGGGGAAGTCCCACCCTCAGCTTCCTCCTGACAGACAGCGTCCTGTGGGAGGCGGGCGCCCCAAGCACCGCTGCCCAGTTTCCCGCTCTCTTTGCTTTCACTGTTTCATTCACAACACTTATCACAATTCATCATTATTTACGGATTCTGTCTCCTTCCATCAGAATGTGCGCTTCAGGAGGGCTGGGACCTTTTCTGTTTTCTCTGTCCCCAGTGCTGGCACAGTGTGCAGAGAAAAGACTCAAGAAATACTTGTGAAGTACACCAGTGAACTTGAGAACCTTTGAGCCACAATCTCATATGTTATCAAAAAGTAAACAAGGAGAGAAAACCAGCATTCATATGTCCTGTTTTTAAATCTGCTGCTTAGTCGCTCAGTCGTGTCCGACTCCGCGACCCCATGGACGGCAGCCTGCCAGGCTCCTCTGTCCATGGGATTCTCCAGGCAAGAATACTGGAGTGGGTTGCCATGCCCTCCTCCAGGGGATCTTCCCAACCCAGGGATGGGACCCAGGTCTCCCGCATTGCAGGCAGATTCTTTGCCATCTGAGCCACCAGGGAAGCCCTATTTTTAAATAGGAAGCTCAATAATTAAATGGATATGCTTAAGTAAAAATAGAATGTATCTGGAAAAATACAGAAGAAACTATTCCTGGGGGCTGTCTGCGGGAAAGAGAACCTGAGGGCTGTTGGAGTTGGGGTGGGAGGGGGCACCTTTGACAGTACATCAGTGCTTTCCCATGAGATGGTCTTAAATGTTCAATTAAAAACACTCGTTAAAAATTCCTTTTAGTGAGTCATAGGTTTAGAATGCTAAATTCTGGTGGCACCTCGGCTGGCTTTGAATCCTCATATCCTTTCATCTCCACCATCCTGTCTCCTCCAGCCACCCTGGGCTCCATATTCAAGCATGTCCTGGTTTCAGGGCCTTTGCACTTGCTGTTCCCTCTGCCTGGGTACAGTTTCCCCCAGATCTCCACTCTGCTCACCCCTTCCCCTCCTTTAGTTCTCTGCTTGAGAATCACCTCCTCCAGGAGACCCTCCTTGATGACCCTCGTCCCTTAAATAGCCCACCAGTCTCTCCTCCGCTTCATGTTTCTTCATAATCCTTATCACATTCAGTGTATTAGAGCTGAATTTGTTTAATACTCATTTCCCCATTAAAAAGAAATTCTACAAGAAAATAAACTATCTGCTTGTGTTTCCTGTGGCATCCCCAGGGTTTAGAACAGTACAGGAGCACACTGTCGGCGCTCAGTCAGTGTGGAATGAAAGCTACTGAGCTGCCTCAGAGAGCTCTGTAGGAAGGCTCAGGGCACCCTGGTCTCTTTAGAATTAGAACCTCCCAAGACCCTGCCCATCAGGGGTCTCGACCTGTGCTCAAGCGTCACACAGCCCATGGAAATCGCCCCTTCTAACAGCAGCAGTCGCTTCAAACAAAGGTCAGAGCCAGAGGGCTCACTCACATCCTAGATCGTTACAGACAGGAAAACTGAAGCATAGAGGGGTAGTTACCAAGAGTGAGGAGAGGCCTTGTACTGTTGGGGGAAAGCATGTGGGGAGGTGAATGGTGTGGGCTGTTGTTTGATGGCTGGACCAGGTGTGGCAGAATCACACGTGGGGGATGAGCAGGTGACACGGGGCAGGGGAAGGGCACCGAGGCTTGATCACAGCAGACCCCGTATCTTGAGGGGCACTGGGGAGCCACAGAGGAGCTGCAGGAGCAAGAGGGAAGCGTGGGTACCAAGGGAGGTCTGAGGGGGCCAATCAGGGCAGGGGTGTGGCCAGGCTGGTGGGTGGGGCCTGTGAGAGCGGGCCAATGGGGAGAGGGGGCGGGGCCTATGGGCCGCTCTTCTGGAACCCAGAAGACGGGAGGAGGGAGGGCGCTAATGGCTTTTCCAGAGAGGAAGCGGGGGAAGGTGCCAGGAAGAGATAAGGTGGGTGGGCGGGCTGAGCCTGGGCGCGGGTCCGGGACTCCGGGGTTTGTCTGGGTTTCCGGAGCCGCCTCCTGCTCGGTGAGGGCACCAGGTGTCCGGCCCCACCCCGCCCCTGGGTCCCACGGACCTTGGGGTTCTAGCTCCCGCTTCTTCAGGAGGGGCCTGCGGGACCGGGTCCGCGGGGGAAGCGGGTGAACCAGGGAGAGACCGAGGGAGGGAGAGGATGAAGAGAGAGGAGAGAAAGAGAAACGAGAATGATGAGGGGAAAAAGAATAAGAGAAAAAACCGGAAAGAGGTAGAAATGAGTTCAAGAGAAACAGACAGACAGACAGTCCAGGGCCTGGGCAGAGGAGAGAAAGGTGTTTTCTGGAGGCTTCAGGAGCTGACCACACTGGGCCGCTCCCTCCTAAGGAGGATTCCTGGGGTGGGGGGTGGGGGCTCTGACTCACCCCCTCTGCTGCTCCTTAAACCAACACCTCAGGCTCCTCCACCCCCCATAACCTTCCAGGCCTCCTCGCCTGCTCCACTTCCTGCCCCACCTCCAGCCTGGCTGGCAGCCTCCCCTGTGAATGTTCCATTCGGCCTCCAAAAACGCTCTTAAATCAGTGCTCCCCTCCCCTTCCCCAAGACTATGCCCTGATCCAGGCTCCTCCTTGTTCCTCGGTCCCCCAGCTTCTTCCCTAGTCTGGGAACCCAGTCTTACTGCCCTTGAATCCACCCTCCAGAAGGCAGCGAGGGTCTGACCCTGTCCCTCCCCTCCCCCGAGTCCTTCCATGGCTCCCCAGTGCCCTTGGGACAAAGCACAGGTTCCAGACCACAGTCCCAGGTGATCTGACTCTCACCCACCCCACCCCCGCCCCCCAGATGCAGTTACTCCCACCATCTACACTGGTTTCAACACTGGCATTTCCCTTCTTCCTTGAACTGGCCATGTTCTCATCGCCAATCCATGCACTTCCTGGCCCCATTTTCTAGAATCCTTTCCCCTCCTCATCCTCATAATCCTGCAGTTTGCAGCTCAGATGCCCTCTCCTCCAAGAAGTTCTCCAGGATTTCCCCTGGGCTCCCAAGTTCTCAGCCCTGACCATGCCAGATGGTCACTCTGGGGAGGAAATGGTCTTCTCCCCTGGACTGCCGTGGTCAGAGCTCCCTTCCCAGTACCACCTGGCAGAGGGCCAGGCACAACAGGAGAACTTTCTCAGATCAGAGAACTACCTCATCAGAGAGCTGATGCCAGATCAGGGACCAGCAGCCAAGTAGAGGAGGATCAGAGGAAAGGCAAGAGCGGCCGCTGCCTCCCCGTCCGCCATCACTGCTCACCCGCACCAGCCGGGCTCTCTTCACTAGGTCGTTGAGCTTGCGCAGCGCCGCGTGGCGCGGCAGGCCCTGGATGTCACGGAAAAGGTCTTGTTCCTCCAGCTCGAAGAGGCGCCGGTTGTCGGGTACCAGCAGGGGCTGGGACCAGAAGGAGCCGATATAGACGCGCAGCACCTCGGGCGTGCCCACCACCTTGCCCAGCGCCCACATGAGCGCCCCGTAGACACGCATCAGCTGCTGCGTCTCCACCATGTCGGCCTTGTTGAGCACCACGCGGATCTTGTCCTCATGGCCTCGCAGGGCACCAATGGCCTCCGAGAACTCGTCTGAGATCTCCAGCTTGTGAGCATCGAAGAGCAGTATGATGAGGTCCACGCGCTCCGCGAACCAGCGCAGCACAGCAGGGAAGTCGTAGCCTGCAGGGGAGGGGTGGTACAGGGGCGTGTGCCTGCATGCTCGCTTCAGTCCTGTCCGACTCTGCAACCCCATGGACTGTAGCCCCCTAGGCTCCTCTGTCCATGAGATTCTCCAGGCAAGAATACTGGAGTGGGCTGCCATGCCCTCCTCCAGGGGATCTCCCCCACCCAGGGATCCAACCATCTCCTGTGTCTCTTGCACTGCAGGCCGATTCTTTACCGCTGAGTCACAGGGGCTCCAGTCCCCCAAAGCAGAGGTCAGCCCCCAGCCTTCAGCCATTGGGACACATTCATTGCTTTGGGCTCAAACTGGACTGTTCAGGTTGTTAACCACTGAAAATTTCGTCTGTGGGAAATGGCTCTAGGCCCCCAGCCTCCAGAATTACCCCATCACTCTGGCCCTCTAGCCATCAGACTACGGAGGACAATCACCCCCTCATCTTTCCATTCATTCTTTGGGCAAATATTAGCAGCTTGCATCGGTCCCCTTATTAAAACACTGAAATGTTTACTAATAGACTTCCTATGCTTCTATGGACCTCTGAGTCCTCAAAATGCCACCATCAACCCCAACTCCTCCCCAGGATGTGTCCAATCACCCTACCATCCAGCAACTGAAGCTTTCACATGGGCCCTTGTTAGAGTCTTGCCATAGCAGATGTTAAATATTCTAAATTTATTAACAATAAATTACCAAGAGTCTCCTGTGTGCTGGGCCCTGTCCTGGACACTGGGGACCCCACTGAGAACACACAAAGCCCTTGCCTTTGTAGGGCACCACCAGCTGGCTCCTGGGCCCACTCATTCATCCTTTCACAATTCATTTCTTCATCCACTCATTCATTCAGCAGCAAGCAATGCCTGGGAGAGCAGAGAGGAGCCGCTGAGACCCCCTGACTTGGCAGTCGGGAGGGCCTGGGTTTGAATCCCGCCTCTGCTTCCATCAGCTAGGTGACCTTAAGGAAGCAAGTAACCTCTCTGAACCTCTGTTTCCTCTTTCGTAAAATGAAAATCATCATAGGACCTACCTCCTAGGACTGTGTGAAGATGGAAAGAATACACAAGAGCTAAGCTATATGAAGAGCTTAAACAGTGCCTGGCTCTGAACTATACACTTAAAAGGAGTGAGCTTTAGGCATGTAAATTATACAATAAAACTTAAAACAAACAAGGACTTCCCTGGTGGTCCAGTGGTTAAGAATCTACCGTGCAAAGCAGGGGACGCAGGTTCGATTCCTGGTGGGGGAACTAAGATCCCACATGCTGTGGAACAACTAAGGCCACGCACTGCAGCTACTGAGCCTGCACGCTCTGGAGCCCACCTGCGGCAGCTAAAACCCGATGAAACCGAACGAATAAACATTAGTAACAAACAAACAAACCCCCCCGAGCGAGGCACATGGTGAGCAATCCACAAATGCTCCGCATGATGCCTGCGAGACACTGTGGTAGAGCCATCCAAGAGCCGCCCTCAGAACAGCCTGCTCTGTGCTGGGCACACAGGGTGGCTCAGACAGCCCCAGTTCTGTCCTTACTGGGCTTAGCATCCAGAGTGGTCAGGCTGGGATGGGAAAACCCAGGGAGCCACAGGAGCCCAGATTGGGGTGCCCGACCACCCAGGCTGGGTGGTCAGGGAGGGCTTCCCGGAGGAGGAAACACTGAGTGGTGGTCTGGGGAGTGAGGAGTTAACTGGCGGGACAGAAAGCCATTGCTGATTCACCAGAAGTCACTTCATGCCCTCCCCGATTCAACTCCTTGAATCTTTAAAACGACTCCAGGAGACAAGCACTCTTATGATCCCCATTTTCCAAAACGGGAACCTGAGAAACAGAGTGGCTAAGGAGTCCACTGGTTAATTTGCTGCAGACACAGATGCACAGAGTGCAGCCTGGGGGTCTCTATGCTCTGCTGGGGAGCTGGTGCCGGGCCCAGCCTGCCTGAGCGGAAGCAAGTTCCTGTAGCCACAGGGCACTGGATGGGACGGGATGGGGGAGGGAGGGACGGGATGGGGGGCAGGGACCAAAGCGAGGGCCCCTCCTCTGTCCCCAGTGTCTCACCCACACACCCACACACACACACACACACGTCCAGATTTGGAAAGTGTGTCTCACGCAGAGAGGGAGGGAGTCAGCTTGGGAATGGGAGGCGGGGCAGGCAGAAGCCCCAGGTGCACAACAACGGCCTCACGGAGGAGAAGCATCATCGCAGGGCCGGCCGCAGCGCCTCCCGCGGGCCATGTGCTTCTCCAAGTGCCTCACACAGTTTGGCTCCTTTTTTGGCCTCGCCACGTGGCACGCAGGCTACAGGATCTTAGCCCCCGCTGGGGTTGAACCCGCACCCCTGCAATGGAAGCATGGAGTCCTAACCACTGGACCACTGGAAAAGTCAACGAGGTATGTCATGAGACTATCATGTTCCCATTTCACAGGTGAGAAAACGAAGGCACGGAGCGGTTAGGTGGCTCAGCCAAGGCCTCACAGCTTAGAAGGAGCAGAGGCCAGATTTGAACCCTGCCAGACGGCTCCCCTCTGCTACAGTCACACACATGTGTGTTCACAGACATTCTGCACAAAGGCCACATGTTCCATCAGTGCACACACAGGCGCAGACACACGTGCACTCAGGAGCAAGCACACACCTGGACACCATCCGAGTCACATGCTACAAGACGCAGACCCTCACACACACCCTCACTAGCAATCTGAAACCTACACAGATATCCAGGGTCACACGACTGCAAAGATAACGTGAGACCCACACAAAGTAACAGATAGACAGCAGCAGGCACACGACGAGCCCGCGCACGCCTGCACACCCACCAAACGAGAGACGCAAGCATATATAGTTACACAGAAGATACGCTCATGCGCGCACACACCCTCACTTGTATGCACAAGAGCACAGTTGTATACAGAGATGCGGTTACACCCAATCTGACAAAATCATCTCAGTCCTACAGGGCCACACACAGGTATAACCATGAGCACAGCGCCGACACCTCAGAGTCACACCACAGTTACACAGGTGCAGTCTGCCAGGCTCCTCTGTCCATGGGCTCCTCCAGGCAAGAATACTGCAGTAGACAGCTGTTTCCTCCTCCAGGGGCTCTTCCCCACCCAGGGATCGAACCTGCATCTCCTGCATTGGCAGGCGGGTTCTTTACCACTGAGCCGCCTGGGAATCCCACACACCTTCCGAGACACACACTAAATGAGCCACACAGTCACATAAAAGTTCCCCTGCACAACACACCAACCACACGTTTCACAATACAAATACCTACAGAGACACGGTCAGTCACAGTCACACACAATCCCACAAGCCCCGCCCCCGCCCCGCCCCCCGGAGGCCCTTGGAGCTGCCCAGAGTCACACCTAGCCAGCCTCACGGGCATAGACGCTCATACACACACACACACACACACACACACACACACACACACACGCGCCCTCAAGACAGACAGACACACTCTCCCCGTCCTCTACTCCCACTGCCACAGAAAGAGACTCCCTTCTCTCCCCCACTTCCTTTGGGCCTCCATCTGGCGCCCCCGCCATGGCTTGGAGTGGCCCCCCTCCGACTCTCCCAGGGACCCCCCCCCAGCCCCCTGCCTCCCCCATCGGGCTGGCAGCTCACCTCCCTCCTCCCTGATCTACCCTGCAGCTGTCTCCTGCCTCTCTCCCGGGGGACAGGCGCCTGCTGGGCAGCGGCCAGGGACACCGGTAACCCTCCGAGCCCTTGCCCGAGAGAGGCCCAGCCTCCCTGCCTCCTCGCCGTCGCCTCCGGGTCCCCTCTGCCCCACACTGCAACCTCCTTTGCCCCAGTTTCTGGCCTCCGAAGCCTCGCGGGGCAGGGGTGGAAGGGATAGAAATGCTGGGGCGGGGTGGGGGGGGAGATGGGGGTGCGGGGCGGAGACCGATTCAGGCAGGGCAGGGGTGGGGGCCGGGCTCACCCGGAGGCCCCGCTGGAATTCACCCCTCCCCCGCCGCTCTCCCTGCACAGCTGTTTATAAATTCCTGGCCGCCCTTGGCCCCTGCCCAGACTCCCCGTCCCGGGCCCTCCTCAGCCCCATCCGTGGCCCAGGGCTGGAGCCAGGCGCTGACAGCGGCCCAGGGCCTCCCTGCCCGGCTCTGCCTTCTCCCTGGGTCCCGTCTCTCCGGATCGTCTCTCTGGATCCCGGCCTCGCCCTCTGAATCTCTGTCCAGCCTGGAGTCTCCCTCTCTCTTGGTCTTTCCCCTTCCATCCTTCGGACCCGCCCAGACATGCCGCAGCAGCGGGTTCACACGTGTTCATCCACTCGCCTCCCCCACCCTTCAGCACGGGCCAGCTCGGAGGAGTCACAGCCTTTCACCAGCTCCCTTCGGCTACGCAGCCAGCTCAGGGCCGGCTCACACAGGCCCTGGTCCTAGCAGCGACCCTGGGCCCTCCTCCCTCAGACGCAGGAGTCCAGGCCGCCAGCCCCACTCACCACGGCTCACTCTCTGCTTGGCCCCGGACAGGATCCCCGGGGTGTCGATGATGCTAATGCTCTCCAGGACCTGATTGGGGAGCTGGGCGCACATGAACCTGGGGCAGAGGGAAGGTCAGGGGTCAATGCAGGGGTGGGTAGGAGGAAGGGACACACAAGAAGGGAACCCAGGACTTGCTCGGTGGAGAATCAGGTTCGCAGAGGGAAAGAATCTTGGAAGAGAAAAGGAAGATCAGGAAAGAGAATAAGAACTATATATATATACAAAAAAAATCGGAGCTGATGTTATTTGAGCGCTTACTTTGTGCTGTTCTAAGAACTTTGTACGTTTTCGTTCATTTAGTCCCCGCAACAGCTCTATGGAGGGAGGACTGTGGTTATCCCCATTTCCCAGATGAGGATAAGAAACAGAGAGGTTAAGTTGCTTGCCCAAAGTCACCCAGCTAGACAGGAGTCAAACTCAGGCGTCACTGGCTTAACCGCTCCCCAAGAGAAGGCAAGAAGAGGAAGGCTCCAGTAGAGAGAAGGGGGTTAGGACTGAAAAGGAGAGAGACACAGGCAGGGATGGGCAAAGGCTGGGCCCGGGCACAGGAAGACACCCTCCGGGCTGCTGGCTGCACACCTGTTGAGGAAGGTGTTCCCAAAGGGGTTGAGTTTACGGAAGGGCTTGTCCGGGTCAACGACGAGGGCATTGCCAGGCACAGTGCCTTCGGTGTCACCGTGCATGACAGCCACGAAGCAGTCGGTGGTGGGCTCGGGCCCCACCCGGGAGCCGGGCACCTCCTGCTCCAGCAGGTACTGAATGAAGCTGGTCTTGCCCGTGCTGTACTGGCCGGCTACCAGCACCATCGGCTTGCCGTCGAAGTCAGCATCCTCCAGGGCTGGAGAATGGAAGGTCCCGAAGCGGTAGTGCTCCTCCAGGGGCAGCAGCTTTTCGCGGTACAGATCCTTGAGGGCCGAGGTCACCGTGCGGATGGCCTCCGGCTGCTGGCCCCGAGCCCCGCCCCGCTTCAGCCAGCTAAACATGGTGGCTGCACACTGCCCGCTGAGCTCGCCGTCCGAGATGCACAGCGCGAGGGCTACCTGTGGGAGGAGAGGATGTTGATGGGGGACTGCCTGGAGGAGGAGGTGGAGAAGAAAGGGAGCCAGAAGGTAGAGTTGATGGAGAAGGCTGGTGGGATGGGTGGGGTGCGGGGGGAAGGGAAGAACTTCTGAGAGCACTGAGGGTGGATGGCAGGAGTTGACGGCTGAAGGAGGAAGAAGGTGATGATTCCAGCTGCAGAAAGAGAAAGAGTAACAATGGCATGCTGGAAGAAGCGAGATTGGTGGTGGCAACCCAAGAGATAAACAAGGGGAAGGATGCAGAAGCTGATCCGAAGAAAAGGATTCCTTCGTCTTTTTCTTTCTCGGTCCCCCCTTCCATTATTTGGCAATTTTCACTGAAATCGCACCATGTGTCAAGAGGTATGGATCCAAAAATAGACCAGAGACCAGTCCCCACATAGTCAGAGCCTCCAGTGTGGAAAGAACCTGGGCACGGAGCAGTCAACGATGCCTGGGAAAAGCTGGGTGGTGGACTTGTAGGCACCAGAGGGGGACAGGGTGAACCAGTCACAGGATTAGGAAAGCTCTGGCTGGGCTGACGTGTTTTTTTCTCACATTTATTATTTATTTGGCTGTACCAGGTCTTAGCTGTGTCCTGTGGAATCCTTTCCCATACATACTCTCCAGGCCAGAGGACTGGAGTGGGGAGCTGTTCCCGTCTCCAGGAGATCTTCCCATCCCAGGGATCGAACCCAGGTCTCCTGCATTGCAGGCAGATCCTTTACCAGCTAAGCCACAGGGGAAGCCCCCTGGGCTGACTTTTGAGCTGCTCCCTGAAGAGTGACAAGGGCATTTAGGCAGAGAGGATGGTGGGTTTCAGCACCTGGAACTGTAACATGGATGGACAGAGTGGCTGAACACGTGGGCACAAGGATGAGAAATGAGTCTCAATACTGCCTGGGTTCCCCCCGCAGATCGTGATCTTATCATTCACAAGAATAACACTTGTGATCACTGCATGCCAGAAACTGCTCTAACTCATTTAATCTTCACAACGCCTTGTAAGGGGAGGCTATTATTACCCCCACTTTTCTGATAAGGAAATAGAGGTTCAGGAAGGTAGTATAACTTCCCTGAGATCACTTTGTTAGCAAGTGCTCACGCTGGGACTCCAGGTAACCTGACCAGAGCCAACACTCCTATCACAGATCTAAGGAGTTAGGGAGGGAACGAATTACTAACCCGGCAGCAGCCAGCACCCCAGCACCTAGACTGTGATCTCTGCGTGCCTTTCTTTCACGGTAGGACCTGTACTGATGCCCCCTCCTCCTCTCATTCCCGATTATCATTGAGTCGTGTCTTTGCTGTCGTTCTTTTCTTCCCCTTGATCAGTCTAAGTGGAGGCTTGCTGATCTCTGCACAGACCCGACTTTTGGTCAGATTGGGGTCTCTAAATACCACTTTCCACTGAGAGAGAAACTGAAGCTTGTGGGAGAACTGGCTAATTCCCGGGTTAAGGCAGGGAAAGAACAAGTGAATCTGGGTCCAACAGTGGGGAAGTGCTCCAACTGGGATGGGGTATGTCACAGGGGCAGAGTCCTGCTCGACAGGACTCCCACTGGCCGAAGATGGGACAATTCGAGCGCCAAAACTAACTGCACATCCAATATGTTAAAATCCATAAAATCATAACCATGCTTTTTTTTTTTTTTAAAGTGTGTGTGTGGGAGGGGGAGAATTCAGGGAGGGTGTGCCAGAAAGGTGAAGGAGAGGCTGGAGCCAAGACCTGGGACGTTGGCAGAGGGAGGGGGCCCTGGGCGGTGTCCTACACGCGGAGGGAGCTGGGGGACATCTTAGTGAGGACGCTGTGGGGGGGCTGGACAGGCAGTGGGGTTGGTGAGGTAGGAGAGGAGGCTTTGGGGTGGGGGGAGGAATAGAACAGAGGTGGATGAATGCGGTGGAGGGAGACCGCAAGGACGGCCGCGCGACGGGAGGAGGAGAGTGGGGGACAGTGCTACAGATTGAAGGGGCTGGGGGGGGGGGTCGGGGCAGTGAGGGAGTTGGGCTTCCGGAGGGGCTGGGGAGGACTGAGAGGCCCGTACACACCGCCTGGGGTGGGGGCTGAGGGTCTCCGGCGAGCAGGGGAGTGATCCAGAGCCAGGGCAGGCTCGAGGGCTCCGCGGGCGGAGGCTGGGAGGCGACAGCCTCGGTGCGGGGTCACTCACCGAGGGGGCGCGCAGACTGCAGGACCGGGCAGGGAGAGCCGGGCGGGGGTCCCGCGGGGATCGGAGGCGCCCGCGGAGCGGCCTGTGCTCGCGGTCCCGTCCGGAGCCGTCTGAGCCGGGTGGGGCCCAGAACGGGGAGGAGGGACGGGAGGGGCAGAGAAGGGGGAGCGGGCCGAGGCCCCCCCGCCCCAAACCGGCGCCCGGCCTCCGGCGCCCCCTGGTGGGCACGGGCAGGGCGCCTTTGCGAAGAGGTGCGCGCGCGGATTCCCGGTCCTGCCTTCAAACTCCACCCCAGTCTCCCTTCCAGACACGGGAACAGCAGTAATAAACAGTAACACCACCATCAGTATTAACTTAAAGTTATGACCAACCTCAGTTCAGTTCAGTTCAGTTCAGTCGCTCGGTCGTGTCCGACTGTCTGCGACCCCATGAATCGCAGCACGCCAGGCCTCCCTGTCCATCACCGACTCCCGGAGTTCACTCAAACTCATGTCCATCGAGTCGGTGATGCCATCCAGCCATCTCATTCTCTGTCGTCCCCATCTCCTCTCGCTCCCAATCCTTCCTAGCATCAGACTCTTTTCCAGTGAGTCAACTCGTCGCATGAGGTGGCCAAAGTATTGCAATTTCAGCTTTAGCATCAGTTCTTCCAATGAACACTCAGGACTGATCTCCTTTAGAATGGACTGGCTGGATCTCTTTGCAGTCCAAGGGACTCTCAAGAGTCTTCTCCAACACCACAGTTCAAAAGCATCTATTCTTCGGCACTCAGCTTTCTTCACAGTCCAACTCTCACACCCATACATGACCAAGGGAAAAACCATAGCCTTGACTAGACGGACCTTGGTTGGCAAAGTAATGTCTCTGCTTTTTAATACACTATCTAGGTTGGTCATAACTTTCCTTCCAAGGAGTAAGCGTCTTTTATTTTCCTGGCTGCAATCAGCATCTGCAGTGATTTTGGAGCCCAAAAATATAAAGTCTGACACTTTCCACTGTTTCCCCATCTATTTCCCATGAAGTGATGGGACCAGATGCCATGATCTTCGTTTTCTGAATGTTGAGCTTCAAGCCAAACTTTTCACTCTCCTCTTTCACTTTCATCAAGAGGCTTTTGAGTTCCTCTTCACTTTCTGCCATAAGGGTGGTGTCATCTGCATATCTGAGGTTATTGATATTTCTCCCGGCAATCTTGATTCCAGCTTGTGCTTCTTCCAGCCCAGCGTTCCTCATGATGTACTCTGAATATAAGTTAAATAAGCAGGGTGACAATATACAACCTTGACGTACTTCTTTTCCTATTTGGAACCAGTCTGTTGTTCCATGTCCAGTTCTGACTTGCTTCCTGACCTGCATACAGGTTTCTCAAGAGGCAGGTCAGGTGGTCTGGTATTCCCACTTCTTTCAGAATGTTCCAGTTTATTGTGATCCACACAGTGAAAGGCTTTGTCTTAGTCAATGAAGCAGAAATAGATGCTTTTCTGGAACTCTCTTGCTTTCTCCATGATCCAGTGGATGTTGGCAATTTGATCTCTGGTTCCTCTGCCTTTTCTAAAACCTGCTTGAACATCTGGAAGTTCATGGTTCACATATTGCTGAAGCCTGGCTTGGAGAATTTTGAGCATGACTTTACTAGCGTGTGAGATGAGTGCAATTGTGCAGTAATTTGAGCATTCTTTGGCATTCCCTTCTTTGGGATTGGAATGAAGACTGACTTTTTCCAGTCCTGTGGCCACTGCTGAGTTTTCCAAATTTGTTGGCAGATTGAGTGCAGCACTTTCACAGCAACCTAGATAGCATATTAAAAAGCAGAGACATTACTTTGCCAACCAAGGTCCGTCTAGTCAAGGCTATGGTTTTTCCAGTGGTCATGTATGGATGTGAGAGTTGGACTGTGAAGAAAGCTGAGTGCAGAGGAATTGATGCTTTTGAACTGTGGTGTTGGAGAAGACTCTTGAGAGTCCCTTGGACTGCAAGGAGATCCAACCAGCCCATTGTAAAGGAGATCAGTCCTGGGTGTTCATTGGAAGGACTGATGCTAAAGCTGAAACTCCAATACTTTGGCCACCTCACGCGACGAGTTGACCCCCTGGAAAAGAGTCTGATGCTGGGAGGGATTGGGGGCAGGAGGAGACGGGGACGACAGAGAATGAGATGGATGGATGGCATCACCAACTGGATGGACATAAGTTTGAGTGAACTCCAGGAGTCGGTGATGGACAGGGAGGCCTGGCGTGCTGTGATTCATGGGGTCGCAGAGAGTCGGACACGACTGAGCGACTGAACTGAACTGAATCATAATAATTTTTTCAAAGGAAACGAGTGCATGAAAACTCCTCTGTTCACAGGCCTCCATGGTTCTGCTTTCAAAGCAGCAGCCAAAGCCCCGGTGTGGCCCACAAGGCCCTGACAGATCTGCAGGCTCGCTCTGTTGTCTCCTCCCTCTGTCCCCCTTGATCACTCGGCCCCAGTCGCACTGGCCTCTCCACTGTTCCTCACACAGCCCTCTTTTCAGGGCCCTTTGCACTTGCTGTTCCTCCACCTGGAAAGTCCCCCCCGCCCACTCCCATCCTCGCTCCTGCCCTTCCCTCCTTCCAGTCTCCACCCAAATGTCACCTCTTCCGGAAAGCCCTCCCTGACCTCCCTGTTCAATGCAGTGCCCATCATCCTCTCTCACTGCTTGGTTCTTCTCCGCAGCCTTTATCACCACATTTTACATTCCTCTGCTTCAGGGGGGTCTCCCTCATAAGAACATGAGTCCTGTGAGAGCAAGGATTTCAGACCGTCATCAAGAGGAATCTTCGATGTTCTCACACTGCGTTTGGAATTTCCAGTGATTGCTTACTCATCACTGATTAGACCCACTGAGAGCTAGCTTTCTAATCGTGCGCTGGCACACCAGACCCTATTACCATGTCACAGCCTTGTTGATTAAAAAAAAATACCGATAACTGTATTTCAGTATAATCGGTTCCCTTGTGATCCTGAGGGTTTCATTTTGTGCATTAAAGATAATATTCTAGGAAGGGGTGAGTGGAGTGAAAAAGCTCCACATTGACGTATTCAGCTCCATTAAATACCCTTTGAGCCCTTAATAACCAAGGTGGCTGTCGCATCTTGCTACCTGCTGACCTCTGAATCAGGGAGTCTCTGACATCTGTCCCCAGTGTCATCCAATTTCCTTGATGCCCTTGCAGCCTCTGGAGTCCCCACTGCAAAGCACAAGCTCAGATGTTCTTTTCTCCGCCCCCACCCCATCTGTCAAAACTGAAAAGAGAAACTGACATATTCTACGACGTGAATGAAGACGTTAGGCTGAGTGAAATAAGCCATTCACAAAAGAACTAATATTGTGATTCCACGCATACAAGATGCTCCGGGTAGTCTGATTCACAGAGACAGAAGGTGGGATGGTGCTCGTGGGGGAGCTGGGTGGAAGTGGGGGGGGCAGGGTCACGGTTTCATGGGCACAGGGTTTCAGTTCCGCGAGATGAAATGAGTTCCTGACTTCCAGGCTGACCACCAGCTTGGTGGTCCAATGGCTAAGACTCTGAGATCCCATTGCAGGTGTCCTAGTTCGATCCCTGGTCAGGAAACTGTGAACCCACATGCTGCAACTAAACAAACAAACAAACAAATCCTTCATGTTGCAACTAAGACCCAGCACAGCCAAACTAAAAAAAAAAATTGATGAAATGAGTTCTGAAGATTGATGGTTTCACAATGTAAATGTCTGAATGCCAATGTGATTATGGAGGTAAATTTTACGTTATGGGTATTTTTTCACAATTAAAAAAAAATGGGGAAAGCAGCCAGTGAGCTTGGTAGTTCTGTGATTCACTCGGGACACTGGTCAGTCTCGGGTTCCAGTCTTGCTCCGTGTCCAGGTGACTTGGGCCCAGAGGTAGTCATTTCTGGCTTCTTTTTCCGGATGGCTCAGCTGTAGAAAGGGGCTTCCCAGGTGGCATAGTGGTAAAGAATCCACCTGCCAATACAGGAGATGCAAGGGACTCGGTTTCGATTCCTGGGTCAAGAAGATCCCCTGGAGGAGGAAAAGACAACCCACTCCAGTGTTCTTGCCTGGGAAATCCCAAGGACAAAGGAACCTGGCAGGTTACAGTTCATGGGGTCACAAAGGGTTGGACTCGACTGAGCGACTGAACACACTCTGCAGATGCCCACTCTGCTGCATCTAGCATGTAAGAGCAAGTATGCCAAAGGCTAACTGTAGAAGCTGAGGTCAGTTTTGGTCTCCTACCCCAGGACTTGGGGAGGAGGCTGTCTCTGGCTTCTGCACAGCAGACTTGCCAAGGCCTTGTTGCTGTATACAGCCCTCCCCCCAGGCTGGGTGTGCACAGGGGAAGGTTGCAAGCTCCCAGCCAGACCGCCTGGCTTGCAGCCCAGTCTGCTACTTACTACATCCCTAGGGGCCTCAGTTTCCTCATCTGCAAGATGGGGTTATTAATTCCCACATGGGAGCTTCTGTGAGCATCAAATAAGATATAACAGGTGAAGAGCTGGGAGCAATGCCCAAGGTAAGTGTTCTGGAAACGTTAGTCATCATGTCCCTCTGCTTGGGCTGCATTCAGCTAGCCTTCCAAGGTTAGCCGGTGGAAATGACCGGCAAACTTCTTTCCACGTCCACGTGAGGTCTTCCAGGAGCGTGCGGGGATTCAAGGATGTTGAGAACCGCTGTTCTCCTTTAGTGCTTTATTACGTACGCGGGGGAAGTAGGTCTAGAGCTAGGAAGGGGGGGCGCGGTCTCTCTCCTGGAGATCCCAAATATCTGCTCCTCCCTTCCCAAACACCCCCAGGAGCCTGCCGAGGAACGGGGTGGATCACCCTCGTCCAGCCTCCGTCACACCCACTTGACTGTGGCCGTTGCCTCCTGCCCTGTAGGTTGCGTTCATGGCCGCCAGAGGGCGCCGGGGAAAACGAAATCAGCTCACAGCCCTCTGCGCAGAACCTGCAGGTGGCTCCTGCCTCATTCTTCAAGTCAAAGCGAAGTTTTCAGCGTGGAGCTATAGGATCCTACAGGATCGGCCCTCTTTGTTCCCACTGACCTCAACTCTTGTCTGCACCCCGTCCTTCCCCAGGTTCCAGTCACAGACCCATCTGGCGGTTTTACATTCCATCCCCGCTCCTGCCTCAGGGCCTTTGCACTGGCTGTTCTGGCTGCCTTGGGTGCTCTCTTCACGTGGTCCCCTCCCTTCTTTCATGCAGTTCTATGTTCAGATGTCACCTCCTCAAAGAATTCTTCCCTTCCCACTTGATCCTGAGGGCCTTCATGTGCGGTTGGACAGGTTGTTCACTGCACAAAGCACTGGCTTGATTGAAGGGGGCTGGAATCCGGGTCATGTGCTGCTCTCCAAATTCCCAGAGAAAGGGGGTGCTGTTTTCTAGTTCACACAACAGGGTTCTAGGAACGAGCAGCTGCTGTGTCCAGTTGAGCTGTGTCTTCCCAAGAGATATGCCAGTGTCCTAACCCCGAGTGAATTACCTGTGAATTTGTGATCTTATTTGGAAATGGGGAATTGCAGATGTCATCTAGTTAAGACCAGCACATACTGGAGTAGGGTAGGCTCAAATTCAATATGGCTGGTGTCCTCATAAGAGAAGACACACCGTTGCGGAGGGGAAATGGCTCAGAAGGAGAGAATGGAGGGATGTAGATACAAGCCAGAGAAGACCCGAGATGACCAGAGATTGGAAAATATAAGGAAGGACCCTCCCCTTGTCTCTGGGGGAACTGTGGTCCTGACCACACTTTTGATTTGGAACTTCTAGCCTCTGGAACTGAGAGAATAAATTTCTTTTAAGCCACCCACCCAATTGGGTGTTTTTTTTTTTTTCATATAAAGTGATTTTATTTATTGGCTGCACCGCGTGGCATGTGGGATCTTAGTTCACCCATCAGGGATGGAACCCATGCCCCCTGCATTGGCAGCGTGGAGTTTTAACCATTGGACCATGAGGAAAGTTCCCGAAGTTACTTTTTTTCGTATCCACCGGAAGCTAACATATCCTGCTTGATTGCCTCCATATCTCTGACACTGTACACATTTAGTTAATCCTCACTATTAGCAGGTACCCTGCTTGTGAATTCATCTACTTGTTGGAACTTTCGTCTGTTGCCAAAAAACCCTTGGTACTTCCACGGACATGCGCAGAGTGGCCAAAACGTTGAATCGCCCAGCAGGCACATTTCCGACCGAGTGCTGAATAGGTGAGGACGCTCTCTTACTTGAAACGAAGCATCCTTTTGCGGGTATATTCACACTTTGGTGTTTTTGTAGATTTTACTGTTTTAAATGGCCCCCGGGTTCTTGAGTTCTTAAGCCCAAGAAGGCTGGGATGTGCCTTACAGAGAAAACACGTGTTACAGAAGCTTCATCAGGCACGAGTTAATGCTGCTGGCTGTGCGATCCGTGTTAATGAATCAACACTATATATTAAGTGAAGGGTCTTTAAACAGAAAACACATAAAACGAAGTGATGTGTTGAGGGTTTGACAAAAATGTGACCAGAGGCTGGCCGGAAGCTAGCCCTGTATTTTTCCCAGGAGGGATGGTTACATGTTGATGAATTCCATGCTCCGGGAGACCACAGAACCCCACCAAAGATGATACGGAAAACACCTGGCTGATTGAGTTTTTCACTGTCTGCCCCCTCCATGAAGAAGTCGGGCCTTCCAGAACAGGCACTTCCATCATATTCAGCTGCACCCTTGTGCCTAGAATAGGACCTGGCCCCCAGCAGGGGCTCACAAATGCATGTGTAGTAAGTCCCCACAATCCCCCTCTCACCCACCTGTCGCCCCGACCCGCAGACTCCAAACAAGTTCCCGAAAATCCCAAAGCAATGCGGGAGGGGGGGCGTCAGTACAGTTTTAAAAAAAGGTTCGCTTTTTAATTTACAAGAGTTCTAAATGTACAGAATTCTCCTTTTAAAAAAATCGTTATACACAATAAATACAGTACAAAAAAATTTATCTTACAGTACTAGTTTTGTCTCCAAGATTTCAAAATCTGGCGCGGGTGGCTGGCGGCAGGAAGAACAGAGGGGAAGACTGGCTGGGGGAGGGGGTGGAAGGGAGATCCCGGTTTTGTTTGGGAGCTGCTCAGATTTCAGTCGAGGGACTGGAGGCTTTGAAATCTTTCTCACTCGAGCACATACTGAGGGACAGAGGACTCGGAGCGGGACACACACACACACACACACGGATGTGACACGGGTGCCCGTGGGCACGCGCTGCCAGGTGGGGGTCCTGGGAGGCAGGCTCACGCCGCCCTTTCCCTGCGTTTCCTGTCTCGGCTTGTGGGGGGCGTTGGAGAGACGCGGACCCTTCCAGCGATGGGCGCAGGGACAGATTGAAGCCACGCGGGCAAACTGGATACCTGGATGCGCGTGAGCGGTGGGGACCGCCAGGAAGCCCTCCTCCCTGGCCAGTGCGCACGTGTCCACCCCCCCCCCCCCCGCCCCGGCGGAGAGGCGGAGAGTGGCAGGAAATGGGAAGAAATAGGAAATGACACACCAGGATTACCCCCTCCTTTGGCATGGGGGACCTTGTACATTACAGCCCCCACTCCCCGAAATCCACGACCCCCACCCAACCACCCGACTGAAGCAGGAGGTAGGGGAACGAGGCCTTTGTGACTCAAATAACTTAGGCAAGAAAAACTCAAGGGGTCCCCGGCTCGTGTCCCCCAGGAGGCTGAGGTCAGACGCCCAGCTGCTCCCCTCCCGGCTCCCCATTGCATCCCTGCGGAGCGAGGGGACAGGGAAGGGAAGTCCAGCCCGGTGTTATCTGTTCAACGTCCTGGTGCCGAGGCCACCGTTGTGACTGGAGGGCGGGTAGGCCTCCGGCCTGTGCAGGGGCGTCGGGGAGGTGGGTGTGACGGCCGCCGGGGTGGCGTGGGGATACGGGGGTGCGGGCGTCCGGCCGGGGGCCTGTTGGAGGTTTAAGATGCTGTCGATGGCGCTCTGCAGGTGTTCTGTGAGCGTGTCGTCCTGCGGGCTGTCGCTGGAGAAGCTGGCCTGGTCCACGTCTGGCGACTCGGACTTGCGCCGCTTGGCGGGGGGCAGCGGGGGCGCCTCCCAGCCGGGCTCCCGGCTGCCGCTGCCCTGCCCGGTGCCCGCCGCAGGCTCGGCCGGGCCGGCCTTCAACATCCGCTGGTACAGCTCGTCCTCCACTGCCGCCAGCTCGCGGATGAGCCCACTGGTGGCCTCGTCCACTTTGGTGGGCAGCGGGGCCGGGCTGCCGCCCCGGGCTCTGCCCACGGCTGTCGCCGCCGCCCCCTCGGTGGCCCCGACACCCGGGGCCTCTACGTTCTCACGGTAGGTCTTGCGGAGGGGCAGGCGGGGGCAGTGCGGGGTGGGCGGCGGCGGCTTGCGGTCAGCGGCGGCTGGCGGCGGCGGGTGGTCCACCGTACCGTTCATCTGGCCGGGGGCGGGGGGCGGCGGCGGGGGCCGGGGCGGGGGCTCGGCCGCCTTGAGGGAGGCGGGGGGCGGCGGCGGCGTTTGATGCACCGGGTCCAAGGCCGTGTTGTGGACGACCTTGCTGAGCCCGGCTTCCTGTTTGATCTTGAGCTTGAGCCCGATGCGGCTCCGGGCCTCGTAGGTCTTGATGGGCGGCCTGTTGCGGGAGGGCATGGGGCCGTCCTCGTCGGCGTCCAGGGAGGAGGCGGCGGAGGAGGAGGAGGAGGAAGACAGGGAGGACGAGGAGGCGCGGGCCCAGGTCACCGAGGGGGAGCCGCCTGCGCCGCCGTGCCGGATCACCAGCTTGGTGGGCAGGTGCAGAGGAGGCTGGGCTGGGGCCCCGGACGCCGAGGACGGGGACGGGCCGTGGCCGGGCAGCCGGTGTCCCTCGGAAGAAGCGGCGACGGGGAGGCCGAGAGAGCGGGAGGAAGACACGTACTCATCTGTAGGAGAAGGGGGCCGAGAAAACCCTGGGGGTTAGCCAAGGCAGGAGGGCCCTGCAGAGCTGAGAGGAGCTGGTGTCCACTGAGTGCTGACCATCTGCCGGGCCCGGGGCTAAACCCTTCACTCACGAGGACACTGCTAGGCCAGACCCTTTTCCCAAGCCCCAAGTCCTCCTAATGTGCCAGCGGCTCTCAGCACCGGACAGAGGACACCACCTTAACTTCTGCCGGCTTCACCCCAGGCCTGGCTCTGCTCTCCCGCTTTTCTGTGCCCCCGGGGATGGCAGAATGTTCCCTCCCTCCAGGGCCAGGATTGAGGGGGCGAAATGGACACACGATGGTGGGACGAGCAGGAAGCGGAGGTCCTCGCGCGGGGCTTTCAGACTGGGCGGGAAGGCGGCGCTCGGGCGCCGCCCAGTGGCGGAGTGAGGGAAAGCGCCGCACCCGGCGGAGGCGGCGGGGACCCGGCTCTCACCTGGCTTCTCCTTGGCCAGCTGCTTGTCCAAGGCCAGCGTGGTCTTTTCCTCTTGAATGAACATTCGGTCGATCATTACCATCTCCGCGGAGGGGCTCACCCTCTGCGGGCAGGGAGGGGGACAGGTGATTAGATGAGCCAGTGAAGCGAGGTGGAGGAGGGGACGCGATCGCTGGGGATGGATGGGAACAGATTCCAAACGGTCCTTCTTGTGATCTGATCCACCCTCCCTCTCTCCTCCTTGCGGCGGCGGGGCGGGGTTGGGGGGGAAAGGGCAGGGCTCCCGGGGAGAAAGGTGACGGGCCACCCTACCCGGGACTCCTCCAGCAGCAGGAGGCGGTATTTATTGAGCATGGCCTGGGTGCGTTTCAGCAGCTGCGTGGAGACCGTCTCGAACTCCTCGTCCACTGCGGAGAAAGATGTCCAGAGACCCAGACGTTGGGGCGGGACCCGCAGTCAAGGGCGCCTGCACCCTGTTTGGTCCTCAGCACCCGCCTCCACACCCAGGGGAGGCCTCACCTTTGTGGTAGTCGCTGGGGGAGGGGAGGGCACCCTGGTAGACATGGTAGGGCAGGAGACGGTGCAGGGCATCCTCGAAGGAGGGGAAGGCCGTCTTGTAGTCAGGGTGCAGGACGGAGCCCTGATGTTTGTGCAAATGCTCCAGGAAGCTGAGGCGGCGGGGCGGGGGGGACCACACACACAGACAACTGGTGGTGAGGCCAGGAGACAGCAGAACCGGACCCTGAGCCCCCAGGCCACAAGGCAGACAACCATGAGGGAAGGAACACTGCAGAAGTATGTGTGAACGTGTGCCTAGCCTGCCTCACTGCATCTCTGGGGACAACCAATGGCAGGAAGTGCTATCCTTATGCCCATTTTACAGATGAGGAAACTGAGGCCTGCCAAGATGAAGTCACTGATCTAGCTAGAGGCAGCGCAGGGAGTTAGATGCCAGAGCGTGGGACTCACAATCCATGCAATACCATCTCCTGCCACTTGGGGTCAGCATGTCCCTGCTCTACCTGGAACCCAGCAGCAGGCTTGGGGAGGTGGTCAGGAAGGTTGGGCCCTTGGGTGGTTGGTTCATAAGATCTGCTTTCTCACTAAGCAGTAGACTATGGCCTACTGTGTATGGCTGTCTCTCCCACCAGACATGCCTGCTTGTCTGTACCCAGTGCTGAAGGCCAGCAGCCCTCACGCACGGTGGATGCGGGACTTGGTCTGTCCAGTGTTTCCAGAGCCCAGCATAGGACTGGGCACCCGATGAGGATCTGACCAACACTCTCAGTGGATGGAGGGCAGGAGAGAGGGACAGAACGCGAGCGAGCATCCAACACTTACCCGCCCACCCGCCCAAACAGCCATCCATCCAGCCACACACCTGCCTGTGAGTAGCGTCCATCCATCCATTCATCCTGGCCCCCATGCATCCCTGCGTCCACCTGAACACCACCCCCGGACAGGAGGCACTGCCTGCCAGCCTGGTCTGAGGCCCTCAGGGTACTGCGGTGACATCAAATATCCACCCCCGCCTGCTTGAAGCCAGCAGCCTAGCTGCCCCACGAATGCTCCTACCACAGTCGCAATGAATCCTCATCCATTCACCCTATAATCACTACTGTTCCCACCCCGCTCCCTAGATGGGGAGGCGGAGGGGTCAACAGCACTTCCCAAACCCACAGCTGGGAGGGGAGGCACACAAGGAACTCACCAGGCTTCTTTGCTGGGCTGAAGTGCGGGGGGTTTCTTCAGGCCACCCAACTTGCTCTCATACTGCAGGGGAGAGAGAAGCCAGTGAGGGGGCTTTCGTGACAGAGGAGCCTTCCCTTGGCACCTGAGCCTCACTACCCCTGGCCTGGGATAAAGATGGGAGGGGTTGATGTCACCCGAGATGGGGTCCCGGTCTCAGCTGCAGGATTCCCCACCCAGCACACTCAACCCGCGGGGAAGACTGGGGCAGGATCTGGGGGGGGACACGGCGAGGAGAGGGTGACCGGCAGCCTCAAGCCCCAGGCGTCCTCCGCCTGGGCCACCTCCTCCAGCCCCTTCTCGGGCCTGGGTCTCGCAGCTTCCAGCTGCCCATCAAAAGGCTCGCAAGTCCCCCTCGATGTGCATGGCCTCTTTCTGCCCGCCCCTCCTAAATCTCTACCTTGACTTCCCTTGTCCTGCCTATTCTTCCCTTTCAGGCTCTCTCGAATCTCGTCTCGGTCTGTCTCCTGAACCCTCCCTGCCTATGCCCCTCTGGCCTGGGTGCCACCATCCTCCTCTCCTCCTGACACGCCCCCTCCCCCATCGCCACCTTCTCTCTTCTTTCTCTGGCTGCACTGCAAGGCATGTGGGATCTTAGTTCCCCGACCAGGGATTGAACCCGTGCCCTCTGCACTGAAAGTGCGGAGTCTTAACCGCCAAGGTAGTCCCTCTGCCATCTCTCAGTGTCTCGCTGGCCTCCCTGCCCTGTCCGTCCTTTCAGGGCCTCCCCGTGCCTGTCCTGAGCCGACACAGTCCCTCCTCCTCCAGCCTCCATCTCTCACTGCTCACGCCCCCAGTGACCGCCTGGGGTCTCTCTCAGGCCATCTCTCCCATCCTCATGCTGTCGACTCTGTTTGGGGGTGGCTCTCCGTCCAACTGTCTTGGTCTCCCGCGTGCCCCTGCCTGGACTGTCCTGGTGTCCCACCCCTGACCTGGCTGTGTCTCTGCCCATCTCTACCTCCCTGCCTGCCGGCTGGCCTCCCCTACCCCTCTGGCCCCATCCCAGTTCCCTAGCGACCTGGCCTGGGCCCTAGCCCGCCACTCTGGGTGCCCCTTACCTGCAGCCCGGTGGACTTCCCTGGCCCGGAAGGGGCGGCCTTGGCCACAGTCAGGGTTGGGAGGTTGCTGGCAAAGGGTTTGCTCTCGGCAGGAAGCAGAGGAGGCAGGCCTGGGGTGGGGGTGCAGGCAGACAGGGCTCGGGGTCACGGGCACGAAGGCCCCCCAGAGACCTGCACCCCCACACTGCTCTGGTTCTTGGGCCTCGGTGGCCGTGGCAGCCCCGAAGTGAGTGCCCCGTGAGGGGATCTGGGGAGTACAGCCCGCCCCCATCCACTGTCCCAGTCCCTGGAGATCTGGGCAACCCTTGGACTCCGGTGCCCACAGTTCTGGCCCACCCATCCTCCCTGTCACTCCCACCCACCCGCTTCGGGCCCCCCATGGCTCCGTTGCGGGCTCCCTCTCCCCTACCTGCAGTGGCCAAGGGTGCTGGGGTCGGGGGATGGCTGGAGGTGGTGGGGGTCCCAGATGGAGCCTGCCCGCTGACCAGCACGGAGGCAGTGGGGCTGGCAAGGGGTCCCAGGCTGGCGGAGGACTGTGGGGCGGCGGGGGCCCCCACGGCCTTGCTCTGGAGAATGATTCCGGACGGCACCTGAGGAGGCAGATAGGTGGTTTTGCGGGGGACACACGCTAGGAACAGGGGCAGCCAGGAACCAGGACCGGGGGTGAAGAAAAAGCCAGAAAGCGGGGAGGGCGGGGGTGTGGCGAGGGTGGTGGGCCGGCCCCTGCCTCCAATTACCTGGTGAAATCTCTCGAGAAGAGCCTTCGGCTGGGGCAGCGCCGGGAAGGGGGTGGTCACCATCTGGAAGGTCCGAGGAGGCGGTGGGGGGGGCGCTGCGGGCTCAGGGACCAGGTGGAGGGTCGGAGGGGGCGTGGGGGACTTGTGGGGCCCCTGGCTGGGCGGGTATTGCAGCTGGAAGTCGGGCGGCGTGGGGGCTGGCAGCCGGGAAGACGTCTCGGAGGAGGAGGAGGCAGCCCCGACAGTGGAGGTGGAGGCCGGAGGGAGGTGGGGGGCGGGGGCCAGTGGCCCCTCCAGGGGCTGGGACGGGGGTCGCAAGGGGGGCTGGGGTGGGCCTGGGGCGGTGGGGGCCGGGGTGCTTGCGGGGGTGGCGCCGCCCAGCTGGTTCTGGATGACAAAGATGCCAGGCAGGGTGGGGGGGACCTGGGGCGGAGGGCAAGGGTGCAGGGCCGGCTCTGAGGGCGGGCGGGACAAGCTCTGCGGCTGGGAGGGGGGGCGGGAGTGGGGGCGGGACGGGGGCCGGGACGGGGGCCGGGCCGGGTGAGGGGACGGCAGGTGGGGGCTGTCCCCCAGCGGGGCCTGGTGAGGCAGTGACGGGGGCGAGGAGGGGCCGGGGCCCTTCAGCGGAGCCGCCGCGGGGGTCTGGGCAGGGGAGGGGGAGAGGGGAGGGGCGGGGGTCAGAACCGGCCCCGAGGCGCTGCGGACCCCGGCGCTCCCACCCGAAGCCCCGCCCCCTTCTTGGCCACCCCTTGTCCTGATCCCCCCACCCCCCGCCATCCCTCTCACCACTCCACCTCCGTCCTCCACCTTGCACCTGCCCCCTACCCCCTACCTGTCCACCTACCTCATTCCCTCAACCTATCCCTTCTCGACCCACCGTCTGCCCCCCCAACTCCGTTCCTCTGCCTTCTGATCTCCCCCCGTCCCCCCCAAGTCCCCCTCCGCACCCCCCCAGAGGAAGGCGAGCTCTGCAGGCTTTGGGGGCAGCAGCAGAGGAAGCAGGGGCGGCGGGAGCACCACACCAGCTGCCCGGCGGCGGGCAGGCAAAGGGGGCCAGGGAGCAGAGCACGGCAGCAAGTGCGGGGGTGGGGGGGCGCCGGGCGAGGGCCCAACGGTCCAGCTGACCCAGGAAAACAGACACCAGCAGGGAGACCACAGCTGTTGCAAACTGGGGTGGGGGCCGATGGTTGAGGCGGGCACGCTGGGGACGGGAAAGCGGGCATGAGAATGGAAAACAAGGGTCAAGGCCAGGGTTGAGTCCCCCTGGATGCCAGCACATGAGTTATGAGTCCCCTTCTGAGTGTCCATGACCTGTACCTGTGGGGTGGTGGTTGCATGCCTACCTGGGGGTCGTGGGAGCCTGAAGGTACGGGTGTGAGTGTGTGCATGCATGTGTGTGTGTGTGTGTATCAGGCTTGTACATGTGATCTAAGCACTAGTCTGTAACACGTACACAGTGACATCACCTAAAACACACCTCAGTCAGGGCGCGTTGGTCCTCTGCACCCTTCTCCCCCTAAAGGTCGCCTCTCCAAAAATCTCAAACCTCAGCAGCTGCTATGGCAACAGCTGGGCACCCAACACTGAACTGGCACCTCTCTGCTCTTCTGCTCTCGGTCACAGAATCCAACCCCCGCCCGCCCCCCCGCCACCAACAGCGCTTGCGGCTGGGAACGTGTACCTACTCATGGGCTCTCTCCATGGTCCTGAGAGCTGTGATCATATCCGACCCACTTCACAGATGAGACATTGAGGCCAGGGAACCAAAATGACCGGTCCAAATGATACAAATGAACTTACAACACAGAAGGAGACCCACAGACTCAAAAACCTAACCTACCGTTTCCTGGGGGGGTGGGGTCAGGGGGAAGGGGATAGTTAGGGAGTTTGGGAAGGTCATGTACACACTGCTGTATTCAAAATAGATAATCAACAAGGACCTGATGCAGAGCACAGGGAACTCTGCTCAATGATATGTGGCAGCCTGGATGGGAGGGGAGTTTGGGCTGCTCACCTAAAACCATCACTCAACTGTTAATCCGCTATACTCCAATACAAAATAAAAAGTTTCAAGTTTGGAAATAAACAAAGCAGAAGAGCCTCAAGTGCATCTGATAATCTCGCCTGCAGGAATTCGTGATCAGGAACATTTAGGCTCTTGATCACAGGGCTGGCCAACGTGGGACTATTTACAACAGAGAAAACCAGAGAAGAAAGCTAGTGGGAGCCGCAGGCGAGGAGCTGATCGTGAGGACCAAGGGAGCTGTCCCGCTTGGCACTCTCCCCTTCTAAGCACAGGCTTCCGAGGGCACGGTGAAGTGGCGACACAGACCAGATGCCGAGGGGGAGGACAGCGGCCCACGACACGACTGCCAGACGGCAGGCTGCACCGCGTCACGGACGGTGGGTCTGTACTGTCGCAACGCTAGATGCGCTGGGTTTGATGACTCTGCGGTGGTTGAGTGAGAGGATGCTCTTATTCTCAAAGATATAAATGATCAGATCGAAATATGAAGGGGATGCAGAAGGATGATGTCTGCAACTGACTCTCAAATGATTCAGGAAAAGAAAAAGGGATACATGTTGAGAGGGCCATGGCTAAAGTGAATGTGGCCAAATATTTACAGTGGGTTAAATCTGGGGTAGTCCCCAGCGATCCCTGCCTCCCTGTTTTCAGGCTCCAATCAGGGGTGGCCCCCAGCAATCCCCGCCTCCCTGTTTTCAGGCTCCTCCCACACTGTACCAGGGTTGGTCTCCGCAGCCATAGGAACTCAGCGGAAGTGATCACGTGTCACTTCCAAGAGTAGGTTATAACTTAGTTCCCTGACCAGGGATTGAACCCTCACCCCCTGCAGCAGAAACACACAGCCTTAACCACTGGGCAACCAGGGAAGTCCCACGAGTGCGGCATCTTGGAAGCAGACTGTCCAGCCTGGTCAAGCCTTCAGATGACTCAGCCCTGGCTGATACCTTGACTATAATCTCCCAGAAGATCACAAACCAGAACCTCCCAGTTAATCTGCTTCCAGATTCCTGATCCTTAGAACTCATGTGAGGTAAGTTAATGTTTGTTGTTTCAAGCTGCTCAGTTTTGGAAGAAAGATAATCTGTTACACAGCAATAGATAACTAAAACATCTGGTTTGAGTAAAGAATTCACATGGGTATTATTCCCACATTCTAGTCTTACAACTTTGCTATATGTTTGAAACGAACTAAAAATGAAAAGCTTAAAAATAAGTGAAAAATTGAAAAATATTTTTAAAAATTCTCATCCTCAATAAAAGGGACAAATACTCACACACTCCCTGCAAACCAAGTCAAGAAGCAAATGACATACTGGGGGAAATAGTGAGAGTCCCTTGGACAGCAAGGAGATCAAACTGGTCAATCCTAAAGGAAATCAACCCTCAATATTCATTGGAAGGACTGATCCTGAAGCTGAAGCTCCAATACTTAGGCCACCTGATGCGAAGAACCCATTCATTAGAAAAGACCCTGACGCTGGGAAAGATTAAAGGCAGGAGAAGGGGACAACAGAATTTGAGATGGTGGATGGCATCAACAACTCGATAGACATATGTTTGAGCAAGCTCTAGGAGACGGTGAAGGACAGGGAAGTCTGGCGTGCTGCAGTCCATGGGTTAAAGAGTCAGACACGAGTTAGTGACTGAACAGCAACAGAGCCTAGACAAAGCTCATCTCTCTCATATAAAAAGAGCCTCTGGAAATCACTAAGAATAACAAGCAGTGAGAAAAACGGGGGCAAAGGATATAATCAGCCACAGTGTAGAAAAAGAAACACAAAAGGCTTAAATATGTCAAGAGATGCTCAACCCCCCTTGTAATAAGAGATGCAGATCAAAGATGCCCTATGGAGCCAAGTTCAGGCACACATTACAAACAAGTCATATGTCTCATAAAGGCACTCGCACATTGCCCGTGGGAGTCTAAACTGGCACCATTTGCTACAGCCTCAGAGGACTGCAATTCAGCAGCTGCTGTGCAAATTCTAATTGCACCTGTGCTTTGATCCAGCCATCAGGCTTCTGGGAAGTGACCAGAGAGATACACGTACACGAGATGACGGATGTTTACTGCAGCTCTGTGTGAAGGACCGAAGCCTAGACGTGATCTAAGGGCATCAGGACAGCACGTCCGAGGATGAAAGCTCGTCCAGCCCCGTCGACACAGAGGAATACTTCTCCACTGTAACAAAGGAGCAAGGAAACGCCCCACTGGCTGCCCAAGTACATGGATAATGTGCTACCTCCTGGGTAGAGAGAAATATTAACCTATACTTGCACAAGGTTGTATATGCACAGAGCTGGAAGAAAATACAAAAAGTAAGTGCTGAGGCTATGGGGAGAGGCTGGGAATGCAGGCATGGGGTGGGATATTCCCCCCATACTTTAAGAATCCTTTTTGGAACTTCCCTGGCTGTCCAATGGTTAAGACTCTGGGCTTCCACTGCAGGGGCGCAGGTTCAATCCCTGGTCAGGGAACTAAGATCCCACACACCACAGACAAAAAGAAAAAAAAGATTAAAAAAAAAAAAGTTTTTTCATGGTTGAACCATGTGAATATACTCCCTAATGTCAAACGGGACAAATGTTTGAAATGGATGGGAAAAAGAAAAGCAAGGCTGAAAGAAGGCTTCATACCAAAAATGTTGCCAGCAGCTTCTGCACACTGGTATTTCGGGTGATTTGTTTTTCTTCTTGGTTCTTTTCTGTATTTTTTAAATCCTCTAGAGAAGCATGAAATTATTTTTATAATTACTTTTTTTTAAAAAAAAAGCTCCCACATGAGTGGACTGTTTACTGAGAGATTCCAACTGCCCGTGGGGAGATGGGGAAGATGTTCGAATCAAGCAGAACTTGAGAGAAGCACAGGAATGGGGGGGCATGCATTTTCCCATGTGGCGGGTAGTGAGCAGGCTGCGGATCTGGGGTTGAGGAAGCTGACGGAGGCCTTTACCAGCAGGAACCTCATGAAGGAGCAGCTGGATTGGTCCATAACATGCTTAGACCTCCATATCCACAGGGGCTACTGTCAACCCTCCATATCCACAGGGGCTCACCCCATCAGATACCAAAATCCAAGGATGCTCAAGTCCTTTATACCAACGGTGCAGTATTTGCATATAACCTACACACAACCTTTCATATATTTTAAATCACCTCTAGATTACCTATGATACCTAATAAATGGCACTAGCGGTAAAGAACCCACCTGCCCATGCCAGAAACGTAAGTGATGTGCACTCAATCCCTGGGGTGGGAAGATCCCCTGGAGGAGGGCATGGCTACCCACTCCAGTATTCTTGCCTGGAGAATCCCATGGACAGAGGAGCCTGGCGGGCTACAGTCCATGGGGTCGCAAAGTCGGACACGACTGACATGACTTAGCTCGCATGCACACACGCACAATGTCAATGCTATGGAAGTAGTTGTCTGTACACAGCATATTCAAATGGTGCTTTTTGGAACTTTCTGGAATATTTTTCCCCAAATATTTTCCATCCACTGGTGGTTGAATCTAACGGAGCAGAATCTGCAGATTCGGAGGGCCGACTGGATACCCTCCGATCCAGCAATTCTATTTCTAGACATTCACCCTATGGGCATTCTCACACATGTGCAAAGCCTGGTATGAGAATATGTACAGGGATGTTTGTTAGTGATTCCGTGGGACTGGATAGCTTAGGTGTTCACCAATAGGGGACTGAATAAGTGAAGCCTTGCACATCTACGTAATAATAAAATAAAGATCTCAAAAGGTTTGGCAGACTAAGGCTCAGAAGCCAAACGTGGCCTGCTGCTTGTTTGGCTGACCATTTTGGACGGCCCGCAAGCTAAGAATAGTTTTTACGCTTTTAAATGGTTGAAAAGAAGTCAGAAGAAGAAGAATATTCTTTGACTCGGGACACTGATAGGAGATTCAAATTTCAGTGTGCATAAGTAAGGCTTTATGGGAGCCCACCCACGCTCATTCAATTATCGAGAGCCGTTTCCAGGCTATAGTGACAGTCCTGCAAAGCCTAAAACGTTTACTACTGGCCCTTTGTGGAAAATTTGCCAGGCTTCTCTCTCACACTCCAGGACTTTCAACATGTCCGGTCCTGTTGAAGCACTTTATATACACTAATTCATTTATTCCTCACAAAAGCCATTGTCCTCATATCCATTTGTCAGGTCAGGAAGTTGAGGCCCAGGTAGGTTAAAGGGCTTGGGGGAGGTACCATCTTGGTACTGCTGGTCACCTGAGGAGCAAGTCCAGACAAGCACCTGCAGGGTGTACGACACTAAAGTGGTAGATCACACATGTGCTGGAGACCAGCTCTCAACCACAGGGCTTAAATGAAGGGCTCCTACCAGCCCTGAGTTCCACCTAAGGATGGAAGGCTCGGAGAGGGGACTGCCCTTGCCCCAGGGACCCAGGCCCACGTCTGACCACCCTAGAAACAGTACTTTCAACCTGAGTGTCTCGCAGTCCAGGTGGCCCCTGGCCCCTGCCTTTCCTACCTGTGTAGAGATGACCTGAGGAAATCTTGGCCCCATGTCCCTCTGGACTGACCCACACTTGATGCCACAAACAACAGCTAAAACAATCATTTGTTGTTGAGTCGCTAAGCCACGTCCAACTCTTTTGTGATCCCCATGGACCGAAGCCCGCCAGGTTCCTCTCTGTCCACGGGATTTCCCAGACAAGAATACTGGAGTTGGTTGGCATTTCCTTCTTCAGAGGCTCTTCCTGACCTAGGGATCAAACTCGCTTTTCCTGCACTGGCAGGCAGGTTCTCTACCACTGAGCCACCTAGGAAGTCCCCAAGTAATAATAACAAGAGCAAATATTTTTGGATGGCTTACTCTGTGCAAAGCATGTAGCAACTCGGTTACTTGTCCTAGTAGACTTATAAAGAAACTACTATCCCCATTTTCCAGATGAGGAAACTGAGGTTCAGCAGTTACAGGGACTTGCCCAGGATTAGCACAAGGCCTGGCACATACTTAGCGCTCTCTTTTCCCTAAACAACAGTTGAGTAGCAGAGCCTGAGAGTGAATTCATGGCTATTGAAGGCCAAAGGCCAGCTGATTTCTGCCTGCCTGGACCTTGCTCATCTTATTTCCTCCTCTTTCTACCTATCCTAATCTACCTACCCATGGATCATTTTTGAATGAGTGCAACATCTATGCCTACAGAATAAAAGGGGCCCATCTAATTTCTCATATGCTGATGTGCTAATGACTCATATGAGACAAAGTCCATTTCTCTAATATGTAAAGAGTTTCTACAAACCAACAAGAAAATGACCAGCAACCCAAATTTGAAAATGGCCATGGGTATGAACAGATAATTCCACAGAAAACACAAATAACTCTAAACCTCTAAATTTATACTAACCTGCCCAGCCTCATTTACAGTAAAAGAAATACAAATTAAAACAGAACAAGATACTGTTTTTCACTTACCCAAGTGGCCAAGTTCAATATCACTTGAGAGTGAGGGCAAACAACCACAGATCATATACTGATCAACCACAGATAATCCATTAAACCAATTTATACTCTACAGGAAAATATTTGGCAATATCTGTCACAATTATACATGCATATGCTCTCAGACCTAGCCATGTCCTTTTAGAATTTATCCTACAAAGAGACATATGTACAGAGTTGTACTTTACAGCCTTGCTCATCCGACAGCTTAAGACCAAAAGTGACCTAAATTCCCAACAACAACATCTGGTTACATAAATAGCACTCACACACAATGGAATACTATGCAATCATGTAAAAGAATGAGGTACAGTCTCCAAGACGAACTTCTAAATGATAAAAGGTGCAGAACGCGTGTAGAGTACTGCTTTCATTTTCCTAAAAATGGAAGGAAAAGAACCCTGTTGTCTTTTCGTTTGTCTCTTCGTTGGAAAGGAGTGGAAGAAACCCCCTTGGGGAGGGAAAGCCAGGCTTCGATCTAGACCTCTCGGTGTCTTCCTCAAAATGTGAGCTCCTTATCCAGACAGGAAAATGATCATTGTAGGACCTAACTATGTGTCCCCGACTAGAGTGTGGTCTCAAGCATCCACAGCCGTCAGGAGACCCTCGGGAAACATCTGGGGAGCCAAGGGGAGCACCGCTTCCCAAGCCAGCGAGACAGAGAGGCAGGCAGGGCAGCCAGAGAGCGCGTGGAGGGGGCGGGGAGCAGGGCAAGGGGCAGGGCTGGTCTGCGCTGGGACAGAGGCTGCTGGGGTTCGTCTACCTGGGGGGCCGGCGCCGGGGAGGCCTGGCTGTCGGGGGCCTGAGGGCCAAGGCCAGCTCCTTTGGCGACGGGGGTGGTCGGGGCTGGGTCTTGGGCGGGAGGCGGGGCGCTGACTATGACCGAGGCGGGCACGGAGAGGTGGGGGCCCTCTGTGGAGAGGGGCTGCTGGCTCCTCTCCTGCAACGGGCAGCCCACAGAGGGTCAGAGGCCACCCCCACAGACCCGAGGCCTCCACACCCTGACACCCTGCCCCCGCCGATGCTCCGGAGAAGAGGGCGGTGGGAACCAGTTGGAGGTCACCCAGAGGCTAGACGCCGAGGTCAGAGGGCTGGGAGCCCCAGGGTCCAGGGGGCGTGACCTGGGGTAGCTCAGTCCCCTCGGTCCCGCAAGTCGTCTTCCGGCTCACCCCAGCATTCATCTCTCCCGCCCCGTCTGTCCGTCTGCCTGCGTCTTGCCCACTCTCTCTCGGACCCTTCTCTAACCCTCCAGCAAGAGGGCAGCCCGTCTCTGTGTCCCTCCCTTTGCCTGTCTTGGCGTCAGTCAGCTGGGCCCTGTTGCCCCGGGGCCTCCTCCTCAGCGACCTGGGCAGGGGTGGCAGCTCTGGGAGCCCTTCCCGACCCCCAGGCCCCTCCCCACTTGCTGCTTCAACTGCATCCGGTTCCAGGTCCGGGCCCCCTCCTCCACGCAGCCCCCCTTCCCCTGCCCTGGCGGCCCTGGTTACCTGGGGCAGAAACATCTGCAGGGAGTCCTGAGTGAGGACGGCCGTGGGGGCAGCAGAGGGCGGCTGCCCCAGGACAATCTTCTCCGGGCTGGACGCCAGGCCTGGGCTGGGCTGCGGGGTGGTGGCCTGAGCTGGGGCGGCAGCCTGCGGGGTGGGGGCCTGTGGCGGTGGCGGCGGCTGCTGTTGCTGCTGGAGGCCCAGAGGCAGTGGGGTGCTGACCGCGGGGGGCGCCTGGGGTGCCGTCTGCACCGTGAGGACAGGTGCGGCCTCCCCACCAGCGGCGGGGGTGGCGGGCTGCACCAGACCGTCAGGGGTGTTGAGCATGGCCACGGCACTGGGGGGCAGGGTGACCCCCTGGAGGACGGTGGTGGCGGCCGGCCCGGCGGCAGCTGGCTGGCTCTGGGTGGGCAGGCTGCCGGCAGCCAGAGACACAGGCATCTGGAAGAGCGCTGGCTGGCCCACCTGGATGGGGGCAGCCGAGAGGATGTGGGCGGCGCTGTGGGCCCCCGAGTGGGGGGCCAGCACGGGGCCCAGGCTCAGCGGGCCTGCCAGGTTCTGGTTGGTGAGGATGGGATTGGCGATGAGCTGTCCGCCCGCATGGGGGGCTGCGGCCGCCAGGATCTGCCCACCCACGTTGGCCGGCAGGGCCGAGAGTGGTTGGGGGAGCTGGACTGCTGACGTGCCAGGCAGCAGGAACTGGTTCTGGCCCGGCAGCATGTGCTGGGCGGGGATGACGATGCTGCTGCCTTGGTTCAGGAGGTGCACGCTCATGGGCTTGCTCAGGGTCCCCGGGGGCTGCGGAGGGGCCGCCCCTGTGGTGGTGGCCGGAGGAGGCTTGAAGACGTTGGCCTGCAGGGCAGGTGCCGGGAAGCCCGACAGCACCACGTTCTGGCCGGCCTTGCCCGCCGCCATGAAAGTCAGGTTCTGGGGGGCCTTGGGCTGCTGCGGGAGGCCCCCGGCCTCGCCCTGGATGGTGAGTGTGGCGCCCGCGGGGGCGAACGGCTTGGGGGTCAGCTGGTAGAGCTTGGGGGGCAGCACGCCGGCAGGCTTAGGCTGGATGGGTGTGGGTGTGCGGTGCAGAATGACGTTGGGCGCTTGAACCAGCGGCGACGTGCCCAGGCCAGGGGCTACCGCCAACGGCTGTCCCGAGGGCGTCCCACTGGCTGGCGCTGGGGTGGCTCCTGCCCCTCCGAACACAGAGTTCCCGTTGAGCGTGGTGGCCACGGCGGCGGGGAGGTTCTTCTGGAGGACCAGGCCGGCCCCCTGGGGTGAGACGCCGGCCGATGCCAGGGTCACTGGCTCCGAAGGGCCGGCCGCTGAGGCCAGGTAACCGCTGACGGGCACCTGCTTGGCCAGGAGCTGGGAGGTGGGTGGGTTGAGTGCCATGACGGGCTGGCCCACCACCTGGATGGGGGCCAGGCCGAGCGTGGCCGCTGTGGCACCCCCAGGGCTGCCGTTGGGCAGGCCCTGGAGGCCCGGGATGGGCTGCAGGGTCACGTTGCCCAGGCCCACAGGCTGCAGGAAGGGCTGGACGCTCAAGGCTTTGCTGACCACGTCCTGGGGCGGCACCAGGGCCTGGTGGGTCAGCACGGTGGGCGGGGCCTGCAGCCCCAGCAGGTCAGCGCCCCCTGAGAAGAGCGCCTGGGGTCCCGTGGCCACGGCAGCAGCCCCTCCAGCCCCCGCCGGGCCAGCCCCGCCGTCCGCAGGCTGCAGGGTGGGCAGCTGGAAGGGGCCCAGGTCCAGCTCGGCCTCAGCCTCAAGTGTCTGCTCGGTGATGTTGGCCTCCTGGAGGCTCTGCTGGAGGATGTCGCAGGGCTGCTCGGCGCCCCCCGCGCCCCCGCTGCCGCCCCCGGCCGCAGGTGAGTCCAGGATGTCATCTTCCAGGAAGTCAAGGTCCACGCTGGGGGCCGGCTGGCTGGGCTCGGGGTTCAAGTGGTTGCCAGAGGCTTCTTGCACGTGGAGCTGGAGGCCGGGGAAGGAGGGGAGGAGAGAGCCCAGGTTAGCAAGGGGCCGGGCCCAGGACACGGCTGAAGCCAAGGGTACCTGGTGTCAGGGCGGCAGGGAGAGGAAAGAACCTTCTACAAGAAGTGGCTGGACCCGGGTTCAAATCCCAGCTTCGCTAGGGCTGAGCGGGGCACCCCAGGGCTGGCTTAATCCGGCCTGCTTTTCTCCCATCTGTGCACATCAGCAGAATGTAACAAAAACCATTTCCTAAACAGCCATACAGGCCCACGATGCTTATCTGCAATTCCAAAACCCCTAAGGCTCTGAAAACCGTAATGTTTTGAGAACTTTAGGCTGGAAAGCCCTGACGGGAATGCAGCTGCTGCTCAGAGGGAAAGGCGTTGTTCAGTCACCTAACAGGACTCGCCTTCAATGTGACCACAGAAAAGCGAGTGTGTTACGTTACACGCAGCACACACGTAGTCAGCATTGCCTTTCCAGCATCTGAAAAATCCTGAATCCCACAACAAGCCTGGCCCCAAAGGTTTTGGACCAAAGATCACAGTTCTGTTAAACACAGGAGCAGCAGCAGCCTTACTCGGTGCCAAGCGCACTGTGAGTTTGAGGTTTCTTAAGTGCTTTCCGGATGGTGATCCAGGTCACAGATGTATAATCAATACGTGTATGCATTTTTGAGCAAATATTCCATAAGTAATGAGAACGCCAGCAGCATGGGATACCCACTGATAATGGGCCAAAACTGCTGTTAAAAAGATTCTGGGTTCATTCCACGTGGACGGCTCAGAGCAGCACCCGGCTCCTGCCCAGCACCCGAGAAACATCATCTATCACTGCTGCTGCCATGACTATTACTGTCTAGGTTGCTGCTGTTAGTAACAGCCCAGGGAGGTGAGCACTGCTCCCTCCTCGCCCCCTAGACTGGGAGGGGGTCACCCCGCTGCCAAGCAGGGGGCAGTGCCTGGCGAGACAGGCTCCGGCTCAGCCCCCAACCCAAGTTCTGAGCTCCTAACTGCTGAATGGCTATAGCCAAACCGGCCTCCTAGGACATTTACTGACATCATCCACATAAGGTGCTAAGACCCTGACCAGGGTCCTTCCAGGTTAAATTAAGACAGGGCGGCGTGGATAAGAATAATGCATACTCTGACCGATCTATAATGTAATAACATGAACGTACTATTATTTGCTGGGTTCTGGATTTAGGTATGTATATTATGCCGGATCCATTGTTTGGAATGTGTTATTACGGTGGTTGTGAGGATTAAATGAAAATTACCGTAAAGGGTCTAGCATATGGTAAGTGTTCTGTAAATGACAGTTATGACGATTCAGGACGGGGAGGGAGGAGGAACAGGGAGGGGCGGGGTGGGGAGAGAAGAGGGGAAGGCAGAGGCCACAGAAGAGGGAGGAGCGAGGGGCCTGGCATGTAGGAGGCGCTCAGTAGTGCAGATGCCCACTGTGCGCCCCGCTTTGGGCTTTGCTCATCATCCCTGCTCTCATTTTCCAGGCGGAGACGGAGGTCTGTATCAGTGGATCCTCTTCCCCAGGTCACCCTCCAGCCATGGCTGAGCCAGGACAGGACCCTCAAGACGCCCCGGTCCCCATTCCTCAGGAGCCAGCCTCAGCCTCCATGCCAGCTCTGGAGCAACTGATCCCTAAGGCCAGAGACCCAGGAACTGCACCTCCCCTGAGGCACAGCCTAGGGGTAGGAGGGGGATCTGGCAGCCTTGGCCTCACCTGCACCCCACTCTGCTCTCAACGACCGCGCCCCACCCCCCCACCTCGGGGCAAAGTGCCTCGGGGAATGGGTGTGACACCCTCCAACCCGCCCCCGCTGGCTACCACAGGCGTCCTGCCCACCACCCTCCCCGAGCCCCTGCGGCCACTTACCCCAGGACCTTCATAGAAGGCACTTTGGGCCTCCCCGGGATTATCCAGGAGGTCATCACTGTCGAGCTGCAACAAGACCCGCCCCCACCCAAGGTCAAAGGTCAGCTGGGCAGTGGGCTGGCCCACACGCTAGAACAAAAACCAATTTCGGGTTATATGGACACAAAGACAAAGACGAGGGATGTGGGGGATGCAGGGGGTGGGGGAGGTTCGAGGTGTACAGGAAACGCCACCTTCAGAAAAGAGGCCCCAATGAAAGGGGCTTGGCTGCAAGTTTAAATCCTAAGGAGCCCCCAACACCGCGTCCGAGGCTCCCCAATGCGCCTGCCTGGAACTCTCTAGAATCCTGCCTCCACATCTTCACCCAAGCAGTGCCCTGGCCCTTCACCCTGTGCTTTTTGGGAACACAGGGCCTGTCCCATGTGCCGCCTCCTCCCAACACGTGTCCATCTGTCCCTTCCTATGAAATCAATCCTTCCTCCGCACAGCCCCGCTGCCCAGGCACCGGATGTGTGAGCTGTTCCCATGTCTGGGAGGGCAGGGAGCAGTCTCATTCCAGGAGTTATCGTCAGTGTCGAGAACAGGCTTAAGCGCCCACTGTCTGTCCACAGGCGAGCTCCCCAGTTTCTAGCTGATCCCCTTCCAGAACCCTAGACTGGTATTGGGTTGGCCAAAAAGTTCATTTGCGTTTTCTCATAACATCTTACAGAAACACCCGAACCAACTTTTTTTGGCCAATTTCATATATCCAACTGCCGCCCCTGGACTTCTGGGATCTGTCCCAAACTCCCAGTCTCAGCGAATGGTGCAACCCATTTGGCTACTCAGGTCAAGTCCAGGAAGCAGTCTGGACACTTCTTCACCATCTAATCAACCCTCAAGTCGAGTGACACTGCCTTCCAAGCCGACCCCAAAGTCAGCGCCTGGCACCTCCTCCACCGCCTGCCTTGGGGCCCAGGCCGCCGGCCTCCCACTGCACTTGCCACTGCTCTGCAGATTATTCAACACATCCCCTTGAGAAGCGGAGCTCTTCCCCCTCCCGGAGAGTGTGGGCAGGCATGGTGACCTGCATCCAGTGAGTGCAGTGTGACTTCGGAGACTAGGTCACAAGAGGCACTCAGCTTCCTCCCGGCTCTCTCCCCTGGGTCACTCGCTTGGGCAAACCAGCTGCCACGTCATGAGGACGCTCAAGCAATCCTCTGGAGAGGCCCACGTGGCGAGGAGCTGAGGCCTCCAGCCAACAGCCACAGGAGTGAGTCATTGTGGAAGCAGGCCCCCCAGCCCCAGGCAAGCCCTCAGATGACAATGGCTCCAACCAACATCCTGAATGCTCCTCAGGGGAGACCCCAGGCCAGACACCCAGCTAGACTGCCGCCCCATTCCCAATCCCCAGAAACTGAGAGCTCTAACAAATGTCATTAGAAGTCGTTAGAAGCCACAGCGTGTTGGGATAACTTGTTACGCAGCCCTAGGTAACTGATACAAGCCCTTGTGGCTCAACAGATGTCCCCTCTTCCCCACTTTGTTCCCTTCTTTGGAGTGCAAATAGAATATGCCATGTGGCTGCTTAATAACCTGTCAGAGCTGCCTGTCACATTAAGAACAAAGTCCAAACTCCTCAGTCAAGCTCCTCTAGGCTCTGCATGACCTGGTGATTTTTGTCCACTCCAGTCTCACCAGCTACTAGTTTACCTTTCATCCTGGCCCCACTGGCCTTCTTTCTGCTCCTGGAACGTGTCAGACTTTCCCAGCTTCCCCCCTGCTCCTCCCCTGGTCAGAGCACAGTTTGGGTGCCTCCCTCTGCTCCTTCAGGTCCACCCTCAATGTCACCTCTCTGCCCACTGCAGCTAAGGAGCCCCTGCCCTGGCCCCCACCTCCTGTTCATTTTCTTCGAATCCTCTTTTGTGGTTCTAAAGTGATGTTACCATTTCTTATGCTGCCCGGCGTGGTGCTTTCCACCACTGCCTTTATTAGTTACTGCTTGCTTGTTTACCAGGGAAATGCGTATGGCGTGAGGGCAGGGATTTGACGTCTCTTTCCCTCTTCACCGTGACCTTGGGGCCTGGTTTCTGGAAGGCAGATGTCTACTCAATGTTTGGGGGAGGGCTTGACTCACAGCGCCCTGCTGCCCTGGGGGACGCCTGGCCCTGCCCAGCACTCACCTTCTCGGATCCATGTAAGAAGTCATTGAGGGCCTGCGGGTCACTGAAAAAGAGAAGGGGAGACACTTGAGGAGATGAGGGGCAGGGGCGGGGGAGGGAGGGGCGGGGGGACGGGAAGCCCACTACTCACCAAATCACGTCTAGTAAGCATCTCCCATCCTCATCGTCCATCGCCACTGGACGGGGCGGGGCGGGAAGAGGGCGACAGGTTAGAGGCGGCAGCAGGCCAGGACCTCCCTGCGAGGACCGTTCCCTGGGGGCCCAGTCCCCTGGAGTCTGTGGGCATGCGGGGGCGGCGGGGCAGGAGCCCGCCCCATCAGCAGCTCTGACCAGACACGGCTGCCTTTTCCTCCTCCCTCTGTGCCCCCAGCATCGGCGACGATGATGACGTCAGTCCTGACTGAGTGACCCCCGACCACACGTGGGCCCGTGCTGAGTGCGTCACACGCCTAACGCGATTAATCCCCAGGGAATCCCTCGAGGTGGGTCCTGCCGCCCCCCAGCGTCGCAGAGGAGTTAATGCAAGAGCAGAGGCTGTGGTTCCCCGCATCCTGGCTAGCAGAGGTCTGGCCCCTGAGCCTGTGCTCTGCCTCCTGAGGGCAGGGCTGGCCCAGAGCGGGCGTGCGGGGGCTTGTCCTACATGTGACCAGGTTGGGGGGAAGGTTCTAGGTCCTCGTGGAAGACACACACAGCGCGGTTCTCACTGAGGGAAAGAGAGGGAGAAGGACTGGAAGGGTGGGCACTCGGCGTCAGAGCAGCCGCCGGAGCCAGGCTGAGCCCGTCAGAGTGATGAGGATGAGGACGGCTAACATTTGGCCCGTGCTTATCATGTGCCCACCAGGCCCTGTCACAAGCGTTTCACTAATGTTAGCTTGTTCAATCCCCACAGGGAAGGGTGCTATGTGTCCCATTTTACAGTGAGAAAACTGAAGTTCTCTGTGTTTGCCCATCTGCCCACCGCCCCCGCCCCACCTAACCTCCCATTGCTCCAAACATCCTACCAGGCTTCCAAGCACCCATCTCGCCAACTTCCGCCTCAGGTCCATCTCTCCTGTCTTCCAAACACACCAACTGATCCATACTTCCATCTGCCCACACATCCTTCCGTCCCAACGATGCAGACAGGACACGAGAAATCACACACAACCCCAGCCCAAAGCCATGGACTTCTTACCCTCTTTTTTTTTTTTTTGGTAGGGAGAGCAGGAGTGGTCCTGATCTACCCCTCCCTCCACCTCAAAACACAAAATCTCACTTGTGCCCTCAGCTGGGTCACTCCGACAGCATCCTCTGAACTTCCCAATCGTCACCCCAACCCCCACAGACCCTCGGGAGGAACCCCGCATCACTAGTTCAGGGTCTTCTCTGAACTGTGCCTTGGAGGGTCTGATGAAAGCAAAAAGACACTCTGGCCAGAAACATGCATGTGGGCCAGAAATGTCACACACACTTCCACATGGGACATGCACACACGTATGCACACACATACACACTTCCCGGGCCAGTCTAGAACAGAAACACCCATCTTCAGGGCCTCACACGCCAATCACCCTCCCCTCTAGAGCTGGCCTTGGGCACTGAACCCAGAGAGGCCCTTCCCTTCCAAGACTCTGGCTGCACGGGGCGGTGGTGACAACACACTCTCTCTGGCTTCCTATCCCCGCCCCCACCCACGCTTCCTTCTTCCCATGTCACCAGCTCTGCGGCTGACGAGCCCCTGCCCTTCCCAACCAACCCACAGTGGGCAAGGCCTGGCCAGGGAGCAAGCTGGCAAGATCTGCAGAGCACGTGGAGAAGAGGGGGATGTGGGAGGGAGATCCTGCCTCGCCTGTAGATGGCGAGGAGGCAGGGGGATGGCCTGAATGACCCCGGGGGCCCCAGGTAGGAAAGGGTGGGGCTGAAGGCAGTGGCTCAGTCAAGGAGGACCGTCCCTTCCAGGCAGGTAGATGGAGGCGGCGGGGGGACTACAGCCCCTCCAGGAACGAGCTGACGCGTGGCTGGTTACCTGCGCTACAAACGAATCATGAAGGGAAGGAGGGGGTGTCCACTCCAGGTCTACGCGGGGCCCCCAGCTGGGGACTTGGGGAGTGTCCTTTCGGGGGCCAGCTGTGGAGAGAGAGGGAGAGAGAGGCTGTGAGTGGGACCGTCAGTGACAAGGAGAGAGACGGAGCCAGAGAGAGGAGAGGCCGAACCCAAGCGCACAACCACAGGAAGCAACGCTGTGCACGACCACACACGCGTAAGTGCAGACAAGGCTGCCCTGCATCTCCCTGCATGTGTGTGTTCATATACACACATCACGCAGCAGCACGCAACGCCATACGGCGTAACCCACCGGCGCTTCTGAGCCATCGGCCCGGAGGAAATAGAGGGTTAGCTTCCTGGCTGGCCCCATTCTCATCAAGCCAACAACACACCGCCTTGCTTATGTGTGTTTCTGTCTACAGACGCCTTGCTGAATATGAATCGGTGATCCGCTCACACTGGGCTTATGGCCGACAGCGCTGTAACTCGGGTGTAACTGTTCATCTCCCGCGTGCTTTCTCCAGAGAGCTCACTGCAGCCTTCCTGCGCTTCTGAGCACCGGGTGGCCTTTCACCTCTGCGGGAGGGGCCGTGTTTAACAGCAAAACCACTCACAAAAAGCATAGAAGTGCAAAACAGCAGGGCCCTAAGGAGGATGCTTGTTGACAGCTGAACTGAGAAGGCAGAGGGTCACTGGCTTCCACCTCCACTGGGGGGATGTGCACTACGAGACTCAAACACTTCACAGCTCTGCACGTGACCGGGAAAGCCCCACACTGATCTGGGGCTTACTGATATCAGCGGGTGGGTGGATTCGCAAGTACGGAATCCACGAACACCGAGGGCGGACCTGACATGATGATTTAAGTACTCGGTGTGTTTCGCCTGCGTCACCATCTTTGACTCCCTACGAGGCGGGTGCTCTGCTTAGCCCCATTCTGCAGATGAGGATGGCGAGGCTCTGAATGGTGAGCCATATGCCACCCCCAGATGCCTCCAGTGGTCAGTGGCCAGGCTGGGATCTGAGCCAAGGCAGGCTGACTGCAGAGTCCCCGCCCTTAACCACAATCCCACAGATGGCCCTCTCATCGTGCTGTTTCTCTTCAAAATGTGAAGCAAACGTGGCCACAGCGTCAAGATAAGACAGAGCTGGGTGGCAAGCCTTTGTTAGCATTTTGTGAATGCCTGGGATAGTTCAGATCCAAAGACGTGATAAGGGTGAGTGGATGGAGAGAGGAGGGACGGGAGCTGCTGCTCCTTTTGATGGAACATGGAGTCCTGGCCCATCAAGGCTCCAGGGGCACTGCCCTGGCCCAGAAGTGATCCTAAGCGCCTGTGGTGGCTTCGTGAGAGCTGCCAGCTCCATGTGGGTCCCCCCCACCCCTCCTCCCTGCCCTGAGCTCCGGGTGTGGCCCAAGTTCTGTAAACCTCGGACCAGAAGGAGAGCCAGAAGGCGGGTGTTTCCTGAACAGAGCTCTCCAAGTGGGATCTGCGGGTGAATGTCCAGCAGGAGGCACCAGGCTGTGAGAATCTGTCATCCCTGTGTTTTCATTTTGATGGTGACAGCCATGCAATGGGTGAGGGGGGCTTTCTGGGGAGACGACAGATCCTGCACTGCGATGGGGTGTCAGTTATATGGGCGTTTAAAAATTCACAGCTCAGGGCTTCCCTGGTGGCTTAGCAGTAAAGAACCCGCCGGCCAATGCAGGAGACGTGGGTTCGATCCCCGATCCAGGAAAACCCAGCATAGCCCGGCGACTACTGAGCCTGGGCTCTAGAGACCGCAAGCTACAACTCAGTACTGGAGCCTTCTCTAGAGCCTATGCTCTGCAACAAGAGAAGCTACCACAATGAGAAGCCCACACACCGCAACTAGAGAGTGGCCCCCTGGCAGCAACCAAGACCCAGGGAAGGAAGGAAGGAAAAGAAAGAAGAAATGGATTCTAGGTGTGTAACAATGGCATTGTATTCTTTTTTTTTTTCCTTTAGAGTCCTTACCTTTCAGAAATACATCGTAAAATATGTAGAGGTGACATGATAAAATGACAACTGCAGAATAACTCAGTTGTGTGAGTTCAGAGGCATATTGTCCTGAGCGGTTCAAACCAGTACCCACTTAGCCATGTGTGACAACGTACATTGAAGTTCAAGCTGATAAAATGAAATCACGGCAAAGGACTGGAGCAGATATTTGTTCCAAGATGACATACAAATGGCCATAAACACAAGAAAAGATGATCAACACCACCAATCATTAGGGCAACGCTATCGAAACCACAGATGCTGCCTCACTCCTGTTCAAAGGTGACCAGCAAAAATTCAAAAATTAACAGCTGTCGCTGAGGACCTGGAGAAACTGGAACCCTTGCGCCCTGTTGGTGGGAATGTAAAATGATGCAGCTGCTGTGGAAAACACTTTGGTGGTTCCTCAAAAAATTAAAAATAGAATTAGCATATGACCCAGCAAGCCCACTTCTGGATATATATACACAAAAGAATTGAAAGTGGGGTCTGGAAGGGCATATTTATGCAGCCCTGTTCATGATTTGTAAAAGCCAAGAGATATAACAACCCAGGTGTCCGTCAATAGATGAATGGATAAGCCAATCATGGTATCTGTTTACAACGGAATTATCATTCAGGGAGGAAAGGCTGAAGGGACGGCACGGATGACTTTATGCCAAGTGAAGTCAGCCAGTGACAAAAGGACAAGGATACCATCTTATTCCACTCATGACGGAGAGACAGGAAGTAGAATACAGTTTGCCAGGGATTGGGGGTGGGGTGGAGAGAAACGAGGAATCATTGTTTAGTGGGTATCCAGTTTCAGCTCTGAACGATGCAGTGAGTTTGAGAGAAGGATGGGGGTGACGGCTGCACCACCATGCACGTCCACTTAATGTTGCTGATTCATACAGTCAGACGTGGCTGCGATGGTCAGTTTTGTTATGGGTGTTTTAACCACAATAAAAGGATGGAAAAAAGAGGGGACAATCAGGAATACGAAAGTTTTCAATAAAACAGATGCACATCAAAAGTGTAAAGGAAATTAAAACACTGAGTTCACGGTCACCCCGCCACATTTCATGGGCTCGACGGCCACACGTGGCTGGTGGCTACCACCTGGAACAGCATAGATCTAGAACATTCCCATGGTGGCAGGAAGCCCCCCTTGGACAGGGCTGGTCTGTCAGAGTGGTGGAAAACTGAAGATTGGTAAAGCGTTGGTTGATGCAGTTCAAGTTTTTACTATTCGCTCTGCTTTTTGCACATTTGCAATTGTCCACAATGAAAAATTTTTACTTCAAAAATACTTGAGCACCAAAAACCATACAAGTCTCTGACTGTTCACTGTCAGTCTCCCCTACGAAAATGTCAACCCTCCAACTACAGGGATTTTTGTCTGTTTTGTTCCTTGTGGGACGCTCAGAGTCTACACAGGACACGGCACATGGAAGGAGCTCACTAAATATTTGTGGGATGAATGCATGAATTTGCAGGGAGGGTTAAAACAAACCCATTCATTCATTTAAAGAGCAGCCTGGTGAAAAGGGCATTTATTCATTGTCAATTCTGTTTCGGGGAGAACTGAGGATCCTGTAATGAGCAATGAGATCCTCCAGCCCTTGACCTTGGGGAAGATGATGCTTAGTGGTTCTTAACCAGGGATGACACTGGATGCCCAATGTCACACACATACTCAAAAAGCTTTTGAAAAAAAAAAAAAAGATCAGGAGACTGGGGCACGGGACACACAATTAGCATGCAAAGCTGCAAACCCAAAATATCCACACGAGGACGTCTTTTGTCCCTGCAGAGCAGAAGCTTGAAAAGCCATTGTATGGTTCCGCTCAAGTCCCACCATGACGTGGACACATGGATAGGGTCACAGCCAACCCTTGAAGCTTGGACACATGAGCGAGAGAGGAGCGTTTTGCTGCTGTTAGCCACTGAGAGCTGGGGCTCACTTGTTACTACACATCTCTCAGTCGAAGCTGACAGATACATCTTGGAAGAGCGCCCCCCTAACCCAGTGCTTCCTCAGTATCAGGCTTGTGCTGACTCCATATTCTCTCCTCCCAGGGAGATGGGAGGAATGCTTCCCATTTCATAGCACAGGAAACTGAGGCTCACAGGGGTCAGGACACTTGCCCAAATCACACCATGGGACCACACTCTGAACCCAGGCCCTGGGATTCCAAAGAACCTCATTCTCCAGCATCGGGCTATAAAAAGCATGAGAAGCCAGGCCTGCAAAACCACAACCAGCTCAAGAGAACAGCCATGACGCATCAATGACAAAGTGTCCTTCCAGAAAATCGTGTGAATTCCTCCAGCACTTGGAATGACTTCAGAGTTCTGCGTTGTCGTCAGGAGTTGTGCTGAAGCCAGGGTGCCGAGCAGGACACAGAATCCAAAGTCCCCGTGAAGCTCCATAAACAGGCTTATTTTAATTTCCTGATAGGAATGCTACTAACCCTCAGGTTATTTGCAAGTCATAAAAGAGAAAGTCAATGGAACCCTATCATTTGCTGATGGGAAGTGATAGGCAGAGAAGAAGATATGGCAAAGTCTAGCTGTTGCTTTTCCAAACACCATTTCCCTAACCTTCCCTGCCTTGCTCACAGAAGCCTGATCTCGGGGTAACACTTGCCAACTCCAAGATGTAAACAAAGGCTGTTCTGAGTCAGTGTTTTTCAAACTACGGGTCACGCCTTTGAGGGTTGTGAAATCAAATTAGCAGGTTGTGACCAGGGATTTCTTTTAAGTTAAAGAGTATAGGATCAAATAGCTTGGGATAGAATAGAAAATATAAAAGGCATCACACAGGGTTTCAATGGACACTGGTTTCAATTATGTGTGTGTGTGTGTGTGTGTGTGTGTATACATACTTCCTACTGTAGGTTGTGGCCAAAATAGCTGCTATCTCTTTATCAGACATTCACCTTCCAAGGCTTCCTTGCAGCCAGAGTAGTCACAGTTTTGCAAATAAGTAAAAAGCAAAGTGTATAGAATTGGGATCTGCTCAATGAGTCTTTCGGGGAAGACAGAATTTGAGAAAGTTTTTCTGCCAGAATATAACGATAGAGCTTCTCTAGGGAGAAAGTCATTTCTCATTTTGAATATAGTTGAGAAGACTGGAGCAGTGGCAGCCATTTTGCTGCCATGAGGCAATAAACCTGAGGCTGATAAGAATAACTGATGAGAGGAGAGAAAAGGACTAGGTTTTTAAAAACTCCTCATGGCTTGCCTGCTTCTAGACTTCTTAATCCTTACAGTTTAAGCCACTATTAAGTTTCCTTGTTTGCAGTCAAACACAACCTGACACCAAGAAGTTAGCACTTCTAGATATCTTTGCAACCCATCACAAGGACTCTCACAGCCTTCCATGAGTCAAGGACTATACTCTGAATCCACTGAGAAGAGAGGCCCAGCAAAATGGGAGAGGACTGATGGTAAGGGGATCTGAAAAAAAAAAAAAAAAGACTACTGTGGTTGACTGGAAAAACAGCCAGAAACTTTTCTCCTTCTGGTCTTGTCAGGGCCTCCTATCAAGAGATGGCATCTATTAACCAACCCTTGAACTTGGGTTGGCCTTTTGACTTGCCTTGGCCAACAGGATGTAGCGGAAGTGACGGTGTGTGTTTCTGAGCCTATTCTTTGCCCAGCTGACATGTAAAGAAGTCCAGGTTAGCCTTCTGGAGGACAAGAGGCAAATGCCATCACCGCCATCATTCCAGTTCTCATGCAGCCAAGCTGTCGAAGCAGAGCCACCGAGCTGACCTACAGCTGACCACAGTGAAGTAAGAGAGAACTAGAGGTGCCCAGGCCAACTTCCAACCATTAGGGTCACGGTTTTGTTTCGACCTACTGTGGCATATCGTGCTTTTCAAAGATGGCTGCAGTAATGCCTCCAATCCCCCATGATCTTCCACAGGACAACCTTGTTAGTCCCCTTGAATTAAGCAAAGTTTGTGACTACTTCAACTGGGACAGTGAAACAGAAGCGCCACTATGTGACTTCTTAAAGCCAATTCAGTTTCTGCTGTGTCCATCAGGACATTTACCCTAGAAGCCCTAAACCACCTTAATGGAATTCTGGCCGCTTTGGGGAGGCCATGCTATGGGGAGGCCTAAGCAAGGCACGCGGAGAGACCACAAGTAGGTGCTCTGGTTGACAGTCGTATTTTCCAGTCATTCCAGCCCAGGTGCTAAGCATGTGTGTGAATGAGCCTTCAGCCCCTAGCCTTTATGTCTTCTCAGCTAAGAACTTCATTCTTGGAGCAGAGACTCACTATGTCAAATTCCTGGCCCATAAAACTCATGTGCAGAATACAATGTTTCCCTTAAGCTTTGGGATAATTTGTTAAACAGCACTAACAACCTCTAAAGGTTGGGGGTTGTTTGTTATGTGGCAGTGGCTAACTGATACAGCTCTCTCTAGAGACAAAGGACCAGCCATGACCTCACACCTCTGACTCACCCAAGTCTTTTCCATTCCGCCTCCCAAATCTCTCCACTCTATCTCCTCCTTTCCAAGACCAAAGTCTCATTGTCTCTCTTTTCATCTGTCTATCCAACCAGCCTGCTTTAACATGCAGGGTAACAACTGGCTGCTCTGTTTTTAAAATATTCAAGCACTTCCTTCCTGGTTGGTAACTAAATGCTGCCCCAACCCCCAGAACCTCACCTGCCCGCTCAGAACCACCTGAGATACCCCATGACCCAGCACAGCCAGAAGCCTGCAGGTCCCTCCCTTGGCACCATGCTGGACGCTGCCTGACTGGTATCCATGCTGCTTGTCATGAATCTTAAATATCACCACTGCTGCATCCAGCCATTCACCCAGTGATGGGCAAGTGTCACTCAGTACCTCCTGTATTCCTGGTCCGGCCTGGGGACTGAGATACAGCTGTGGACAGAGATATACCTTCACAGCGGCAAGGCCACAGGAAAGATGCCAATGAAACTACACACAGACAACCATATAATGCCCGCCTCCTCCTACTTCCTAGGGTCTCACTGACCCCTGCTCACACAAGCCAGCCCCCATCTCTCCGGCCACCAGCCCAACCTGCCCAACCACAAGACCAAACCCCTGCTAAGGAAATTTGCTCAGCTGGCTGGAGCCTGGAAGTCCAGGCGTTTGAGGTGGTGCAGGTCTGTGCCCTCTGCCCTCAGTCACCACCACTTCCTGCTTTGTGGGCCTCGTCATCACCATGACCAAGGTTTGCCCAGGGTTCACCAAGGGACAGGTGCTATTCTCAGTGCTTCATCTTACCTCTTGCAATCTCAACAACAATCCTACACGGCGGGTGTCAGTGTTCTCGTACCCATTTCACAGCTGAGGAAACTGAGGCTGCAAAAAGGATTAGGTAACTTGCCCAAGGTTCACCCAGGTAGCAGGATGGCAGACCTGGGATTCGAATCCAGGCTGACAGGTTCCCGAGATCATGGGAACTACACAGTGGTGGCTGCCTGGCTGCCTATCCACCCTGCCATGGGTGTACTTCCTGCAATGTCTTCATAAGCCTGCCACCTTCCTTCAGGCACCCACTCGGGTGCTCCTCCCCGCCACTTTCCTGAAACGCCACACAGAAGTCATAGCACTTTCCCCACACCTGGGTCACACACACAGCCTGGGTGATCCCCTGACGGGCATTCCACGGGGGACTCAACATACCATGATGCCGAGAAGTCATGTTTTTCACTAAGCCACACAGCTTGTAAGATGTTTTAGTTCCCCGACCTGGGATGGAACCCAGGCCCTCAGCAGTGAGAGTGCAAGAGTCCTAACCAATGAACCACCAGAGAATTCCCTAAGGCATCTGTAGTGCACTGAATGGTGGTCCTCCTAAGAAGATATGTCCATGACCCCAAGTCTGTGAAGGTGGCCTTCTTGATTTGGGAAGAAAAGGCTCTGTAACTCAGTGAAGGATCTCAAGATGAGATCATCCTAAATTATCTATGAGCCCTGAATCCAACAACCAAAGACTTTTTTTTTTGGCCATGTCACGCAGCATTCAGGATCTTAGTTCCCTGACCAGGGACTGAACCTGTGCCCCCTGCTGTGGAAGCACAGAGTCCTAATCACTGATGCATCAGGGAATTCCCGACCAATGACCTTTTAACAGACGGAAGATACAAAAAGAGAATGTCACATGAACGTGGATGTAGAGGTTAGAGTGATGCAGCCTCAAGCCCCAGACCACCCAGAGCCACCAGAAACAGGAAGACAGGGAAGGAGTCTTCCCCAGGGCCTTCAGAGAGCGCACGACTGCCCTGATAGCCCTGCCAATACCTGGATTTTGAACATCTGCCCTCCAGAACTGTGAGAATAGATTTGTTATTCTGACTTGTTATAAGACAGATGCTTGTCATCTGTGCTAGGTATGGGATTATAGACACCAACCACCATGGACAGCTGTGCAGGCTGTTCACTGCACAAAGGAATCCAGTATGGGTCCAAGTGGGGCCTGAAATCCAGCTGAGGCTCTGCTCACAGCAGTGAGACTCAGAGAAGAGCTACATCAACACTCGGAGAAAGGACTCACGTTCCCTAATTCACTCAAGGGAGACTCTTAGGGACTGTGCCCTCCCAGAGGAGACCTTTGGCAATTCCGTGCAAAGACCTAGTAAGAGTACACTGGACCCCAGGTAAGTAGCCAGGGGCATGTTGTGTCAATTTCAAAGCCAGAAAAGAAAAACAGGCAGGGGAAATGTTGATTCTTCACCTACTCCCACCCTTTTGGGGGGAGAGAAAGAAAGCTATTTGGAGAGCAATTAAAGTCGACACCAGCTTTATTTTCAGTGACCTTTAGAGTTCTCAAATAACTGAATGAGTTTAACAGCATAAAAGCGTGCCCTATAAAACTTGGATTGCTCATAAAGCAACTGGTGTCTAGCTCCTAAAAGCCTCGTTTACACAGGTAGTTACACACTAGAAATGTTTTGTACATTCTTTCTTTTTCCTTTTGCTATTCACCGCTGTTCTAAATGCAGCTATATAGCTGCAGTCCTGCCAAGAAAATAGGGCATCTGAAAGGTTTTTCCTTTTTTTCCCCTTAATACTAGTGTATAAAAATCAAGAGGAAACTCTGAGAAGGAATGGAACGGGCAATGGGGCAGGGGGGGTTGTGAAGGGAACACAAGCAGTGATTACCTTGACAGGACACAGGGTCACCCAGGGCATCAGGCAACAAGAGAAGGCTTCAAGTTCAGGACAGAATGGAGCTAAGAAAAGGGAAGGGGAAACAAAAGTCCCTACAGCATCCACACATGCTTTAGGCCACTTGTTCCTAAACGTGGGCAGGCACCAGAACCACCTGGAAGGCTTTTAAAATAAAGAATGCATTTCAGAAGGGCTGCCCTGGTGGCTCAGTGGTAAAGAATCTGCCTGACAATGCAGGAGACACAGGTTCGATCCCTGATCCAAGAAGGCCCCACGTGTCTCGGAGCAATTAAGCCTGAGTTCTGCAGCAAGAGAAGCCGCCACAGTGAGAAGCCTGTGCACCACAACTAGAGCAAAACCCATGCAGTGGTGAAGACCCAGCATGGCCAAAGAAATAAATAAAATTATTGTTTTAAAAATGGATTTCAGAACCTTAAGGTTAGGGGCAGAGGACTGAAAATTTGCATTTCTAACAAGCTCCCACGTGATGCTGATGCTGCTTGTCCCAGGAGAACCACTGCTCTAGAAGCTTGGGTGTCTTTAGTTCTCCTTCTGGGGCTCCTGCTCGTGTATAGAACACAAGCCACCAGTTTCGGGCCAGTGTCCAGGCCCCTGACAAAGTGACCTCACAGGGTCCTCTCCAGGCTCAGGAGGATGCAATAGCTAGTCTCAGTCTGACAGCTTGGTAAATAGAACTTGAACTTGCTTCCATTCAGCAATGTACCTTCCCAAGAGAATGACTCACAATGAGTGCAGGTCTTCTGTCCCTTTGCCAGAAACTTCCTTTCACAGCCTCGTCTGCAGCTAAGTATGGACATGGGAAAGAGTTTTACATTTGGATTAAAAAAAAAGCCTTATATTGGGAAGATAATTTGCCCCTACTCCTTCCTGCTTGAAAGGATGATGTGAAGCATGGTGATAATGGCTGGTGCTAGCGTAGCCATTTTGCACTCCTGAGGGGGAAAGGTCAAGCAAATCTGGGACAGACCCAGTGGCCAGGCAGTACTGAGCTGCCAAATATCCCTGGAAAGGCCTTCCACTAGATGTCTTGCTCCAGAAGAGAATTAAAAGCGTTGATTAACTAAGGTTAAACAAACAGTCTATAACCCAGCAAATTCCAGTCCAAGGCACTGACTAAGTGGATACAAAAAGTATGTCTACAAAAACATTTGTACAAAAATTTTCCTAGCAGCCTTATTAACAAAAGCCCCAAATTGGAAACAGCACAGATGCCTGTTGACTGGTAGCTGGATAAACAAACTGTGTTATAATCACACAACGGAATATAGCTCATTAACGAAAGAGAATAAACTACTGATACAGGCAAGGCCATAGATGAATCTCAAATCCACCATGCTAAGCAAAGGAAGCCAAGCCAAAAGACGGCCCACTGTGTGATCCTCTTGAAGTCTAGTTCTAGTGAAACTGACAGGAGAAAGATCGGGGAATAGTTGCCTCAAGGGGGTGGGATGAAGGGGAGAGGGCTAAGTACTGACTGGGAAGATCCACAAGGAAACCTTCGGGGACGACGCAAACGGTCTATAGCTGGATCTGGATTATGGTTTCCTAGGGAATATTTGCCAAAATTCATCAAGCAGTGCACGTACGCTTTGTACATTTTATTATATCTAATTTGTATCCCAGTAAAACCAGACCACCTGACCTGCCTCTTGAGAAACCTGTCTGCAGGTCAGGAAGCAACAGTTCGAACCGGACATGGAACAACAGACTGGTTCCAAATAGGAAAAGGAGTACGTCAAGGTTGTATATTGTCACCCTGCTTATTTAACTTATATGCAGAGTACATCATAAGGAACACTGGGCTGGAAGAAGCACAAGCTGGAATCAAGATTGCTGGGAGAAATATCAACAACCTCAGATATGCAGATGACACCACTCTTATGGCAGAAAGTGAAGACGAACTCAGGAGCCTCTTGGTGAAAGTGAAAGAGGAGAGTGAAAAGGTTGGCTTGAAGCTCAACATTCAGAAAACGAAGATCATGGCATCTGGTCCCATCACTTCATGGGAAATAGATGGGGAAACAGTGTCAGACTTTATTTTTTGGGGCTCCAAAATCACTGCGGATGCTGATTGCAGCCAGGAAAATAAAAGACGCTTACTCCTTGGAAGGAAAGTTATGACCAGCCTAGATAGCATATTAAAAAGCAGAGACATTACTTTGCCAACCAAGGTCCGTCTAGTCAAGGCTATGGTTTTCCCGGTGGCCATGTATGGATGTGAGAGTTGGACTGTGAAGAAAGCTGATCACCGAAGAATTTATGCTTTTGAACTGTGGTGTTGGAGAAGACTCTTGAGAGTCCCTTGGACTGCAAGGAGATCCAACCAGTCCATTCTAAAGGAGATCAATCCTGGGTGTTCATTGGAAGGACTGATGCTAAAGCTGAAACTCCAACAATTTGGCCACCTCATGCGATGAGTTGACTCACTGGAAAAGAGTCTGATGCTGGGAGGGATTGGGGGTGGGAGGAGACGGGGACGACAGAGAATAAGATGGCTGGATGGCATCACCGACTCGATGGACATGAGTTTGAGTGAACTCCGGGAGTTGGTGATAGACAGGGAGGCCTGGCGTGCCTGGTGTGTTCATGGGGTCGCGGAGAGTCGGACATGACTAAGCGACTGAACTGAACTGAACTGAACTGAAAGCACAACTAGTGTGTTAAAATAATAAAGCCTGCACAATCAATTCTTGTTATTTGTGGTAGTTACGTTCTACAGAGTTGCCACAAACACTGAATTTGAGAACAAGGAACTATTGCTCCGGAGAGAAATACAGGTTGTTATGAGCCTCTGGTTCCAACATTTTCATCGACTGATCAATACATAACCTTGTTTTTACGAGTGTTTCTGTTTATTTATTTATTTTTTTTTTTAGGTCAGTATTTAATTTTTAACTTTAATGTGCAAATAAATAGAAAAGGAAAACTACATTCAAAACAGCTGCAAAGGAAGTACAAGCCCCAGAACAGAAATTTCTTCAAAAACCGAAGAGATGCTCCCTAGAAGCATGCAGGGTGGGGGCTCGGTGGGGTTTGGCCTGCACCCCAGGCCTGGGCGCAGCCACAGGTGGGGGGCTGCGGGCTCCTGAGGCTGCTGGGAGGGTCTGGTTCAGGAATTCTGGTGGGTGTCCTTCTTATAAAACAAGGATGCGTACAAAGTGTTTCTCTTTAAAGACACCTGATTTAATATATACTGCTGACTCATTCGCATTGAACTCATAACCAGGGGCACTGTAACTCGCACCTGGACGAAGCTCATCTGAGACACATCACAGAATTCTGGAGCTTAGGACCACAAGCCAACACTTGAGCGCGATGCTTGGGGCATTTCAGTGAAACGAATCACCAGTGAAGAGCCCCCAAATGTGAAAAACATGGCACTAAACAGACCAACAAAAAGCCACTTGTCTGCGACGGAAAAGCTGAAACAAGAAGACAGAGTGTCGCCACGGTCTGTCTCGGCTAGGAACAGGCACCCGGGGACAACTCAAGACTCTATCTGCTCTGCACATGTCTGCAAACGGTCAGGAAAGCACCATGAGTGCTGATTTGGGGCTTACAAAGAAATTTCAGCAGATAGATGAATTTGCAAAAACGGCAGGAGGGAACAAGAATTGACCATATAGGGAAATAATTATCAAGATTATAACACATTTACTCTTTACCCGGAGATGTCCCTCATTTACTGATCCTCTAGTAAAACCTGAGCCTCTAGTAAAAAACTAGGACGGGGGACCCACAGATGGGGACAAATGGGAGGGAGACATTCTGCTGCAAATTTTTCAGAAATATTTGGTTTTATAGCCAATGTCCTAATCATTTTAAAAAGGCAAATATTAAAAACTGGGTTAGGGACTTCCCTGATGGTCCAGTGGTTAAAAATCTGCCTTGCCATACCTAAGTTATCCCTCTCTCAAAAAAATGCCATTTATGTTATAAACCATGAGCACCCCATCAAAAGATGGGAACTGCTTTTGTTAATTCATATATATATATATATATATATATGACTTGGGTTTTTTTTGCAGCTTGAGGCAGTTGTAAAATAACTTAATGGAGCTTTTTACAACTGTGTATTCTATAGTATTTTTTCATTTGGTGAAATTTTAACTGTTAATGTTTTTGGCATTGTGCTTTGTACCATTTATTAAATAAAAATTAAAAAATCTGCCTTGCCTTGGGATGCGGGTTCAATCCCTGGTCAGGGAGCTAAGATCCCAAACACTGCAGAGCAACTAAGCTCGCACACATCTACAGAAACTCGAGAGCCATTGCTAGAGAGTCCGGATGAAAGGTCCTGCATGATGTAACCAGGATCCCACGTGCCTTAACTAAGACCCGGTGGCAGTTAAATAAATAAAAAGAATGTTATAAAAATAAATTAAAAATGGGTTAAAAAAAAAAAGAGGAATATTCCCACCATCACTCATCAGATCAACTGTTACTTGCAGCCGCACACACACAAACTAAAAGCTATCCAGTGGTAACAGCAGCGCTGGGATTTGAACCCAGATTCTGTGGAAGCCTTGGACTGCCTTCCAGGACATGGCCCTGCCCCATTTCCAGTGCCCGTGAAAACGCTGGGAATCTGGCCAACTGCTGGCATGACCTTCCTTCCTTTCCCCGGCAGAAACTCTTTTCTCCCTAAACTTGGAGGGAGCCTTCCTAATCATGGCCTGATTTCTCCCACATGATGACAGAGGCAGAAATACGGGAGAGTCCTGAGAAGCGCGAGCCGGGAAGGGGCGGGGAGCTGGGTGGGCAGATCCTGAGCCAGCCACGAGTTTAAATCCTGGCTTCATGATGCCACATTTGATCCTGTTTCTCAACAAATGTCTGCACCTTCCTCTGTTGTTGTTTAGTTGCTAAGTTGTGTCCGACTCTTTTCCGACCCTATGGACTGTAGCCCAGCAGGCTCCTCTGTCCATGGGATTTCCTAGGCAAGAATACTGGAGCGGGTTGCCATTTCCTCCTCCAAGGGATCTTCCCAACCCAGGGATCAAACTTGAGCCTCATGTGTTGCCTTTATTGGCAGGCTGATTCTTTACAGCTGAGTCACCAGGGAAGCTCCCACCCTCCTCCAGGGCTTACTCATGAGTAGCGTGCGTGCCTGTGCATGTTCTCCAGGCAATACTGGACCGGGTTGCCACGTCCTTGTCCAGGGGATCTTCCAAACCCAGGGATCAAACCCGCATCTCTTATGTCTCCTGCATTGGCAGGTGGGTTCCTTACCACGAGTGCCACCTGGGAAGCCCACTCATAGGCAGCAGGGTCCCTCTAGCCCTGTCTGTGCTCAACAGCTGGAAGGCTGAAGGGGAGTTATGGACCAGCCTCAGTTTCCTGCTTCCTTAGAGTCCCTTCTCAACTCAGCTCCCCACTCCAGGGCCAATAAGATGCATGCCCTGAGAGGTCACGTGGTTTCCCCTTCTCAGGATGTTCTGCTACCCCTAACAAAGTGCTGCTGGGGAGACAGAAGCAGGGACGACAGACTTCCCTGCTCTCCTGGCATGGTCTAGGGCAGAAGTCAGACCACGAAACAGAGACATTGTGCTGAACGGAGAAAAACAAGGATGCAGGAGAACGGTGATGCAGGGAGGGGATGGGGGTGGCTGTGGGTGCATTTTTAGTGGTCAGGGTGTCCACACAAGGAAGGGAGTCTGAGCTGATGCACAGAAGATAAGGATCAAGTTAGGCAAATGGGGAAGGGCGTTTTGGGCAGAAGGCAGAGCAGATGCAAAGGTCCTGTGGCAGAAATGTGCTGGGGACGCTTAAGCAACCGCAAGGAGCTCAAGCAAGGTCAAGAAGGTGAAGTCAGACAGGTGATGAGGACAAGCCACGGAGGCCTTGGGTTTTTATTCTGCATGAGTCCAGGGAGGTGACTGGACTTGGGCTTTCACAGGATCCTTCTGGCTGCTGAATGGAGAGTGGATTGCAAGAGGGGAGGATGGGAGTAGGGAGCCCAGAGAGGAGAGAATGGTGACAGGTCAAAGTGTCAGTCGCTCAGACGTGTCTGACTCTCTGCAACCCCATGGACTGTAGCCCGCCAGGCTCCACTGTCTAAGGAATTCTCCAGGCAAGAATACTGGAGTGCATTGCCATGCCCTTCTCCAGGGGATCTTTCCTACCCAGGGATCGAACCCAGGCCTCCTGCATTGCAGCAGATTCTTTACCACTAAGCCACCAGGGAAGAGAATGGTGACGGGGAGGAGGTAAAAAGTGGTTGGATTCTGGAATGACGGCAAGGCAACAGGGTCTGCAGATGGACTGGCCAGGAGATACAGGGGGATGAGCAGAGTCGAGGGCCTGCTGCTGAGATGGATGGGAGGGCAGAGCAGCTGAAAGCGGGCAGCCAGGCAGGACGAGAAGCGCTCACACGCCCTCTTGGTTGACCTAGCACCTTCCAGTTAAGGCCATTTCTCACTAAGGTATTCTGATGGTCCCAAAGCTACTAACTCTCTTATTAGGAGAGGGATTGACCTCCCACCTGGGGCAAAAGCAGGCGGGGCTACTCAGTGTCTAGACAGAGAGGAATAGCTGAGACCAGCAAGACCTCCAAATCTTCCTCACCTAGCAGCTCTCTGTGTATCTTGTTTCAGAGTCTGGCCTTTCCCCAAAGTCTAAACTGAGATTCACAGTTTAGATCTGACTCTGAATCCTCAGACCACCTGGGAGTATATGGTGTGAATTAGGGTGCTCAGTCGCTCAGTTGTGTCTGACTCTTTGCGACCCCGCGGACAGTAGCCCACCAGGCTCCTCTGTCCATGGGATTCTCCAGGCAAGAATACCGAAGTGGGCTGCCATTTCTTTCTCCAAATGGACCCACCCCATTTTGCCTCTTTCCAAATGAGCTTTTGGTCCCCAGCTTGGCTTATTAAGCCTCTCCTTTGCCATCAATGAGACCAGTGGCTACTCTGGCCTCACACCAGAGGTCCATACGTGGTCTGGCTCTCGTCCTGGGCTCCGTTCTATTTCATCGGTAGAATGTCCATTTCAATTTATTCCCTAATCTCAGAGGTAAAACGTATTCAGCTGGACAGATAATCAATACACGGATTGACACCAATAGGCTGTGAGGGACAGTCCAGACAGCAAGACGCCTGGGAAGAGCCCAAGGTGCCCAAAGCAGAGACTGTGATGTCCCTCTGCTGGATGACACATCCTCCAGTAAGCTGACATATATCACACTGCCAAACTTTAACAAAACTATCCTCACAAAAAGAGACAGAAGCCATAAAAAAGTAATCACAAAGAAATCAGGAGATTGCAAATAATAATCTATGGATGCAGCAGGTCACATATCGTATGATTCCATTGATATGAAATGTCCAGGTAAATCCATAAAGACAGAAAGCAAATTCCAACCAATCCATCCTAAAGGAAATGAGTCCTGAATATTCACTGGAAGGACTGATGCTGAAGCTGAAACTCAATACTTTGGCCACCTGATGCAAAGAACCAACTCACTGAAAAAGACCCTGATGCTGGGAAAGATTGAAGGCGGGAGGAGAAGGGGACAACAGAGGAACAGATGGTTGCATGGTGTCACCAACGCAATGCACATGAGTCTGGGTAAACTCCGGGAGTTGGTGATGGACAGGGAGGCCTGGCGTGCTGCAGTCCATGGGGTCACAAAGAGTCGGACACGACTGAGCGACTGAACTGAACTGAACTGAGGAGCTGCGGGGACAAGAAATGAGGATAAACTGCTTAATGGGCATAGGGCTTCCTTTTGTGCAAGGGAGGAAATTATCCTAGATAGATGGGTAGGCAGAAAACCAGATAGAGACAAAGGCTGTTTAACATTACTAGTGTAACTAAAACCCACTGACTTGTACAGTTTTAAATAGTTTCAGGTGTACAGCAAAAGTGATTCAGTTTTTTATATTTACATAGATTATTTTTCTTCCCTTATAGGTTATTTCAAAATACTGAGTATTGCTCCCTGTGCTATACAGGAGGTCCTTGCTGTTAATCTTTTATGTTAATCCCAAACTCCTCATGTATCTCTTCGTCCCCAAATTGCTAACTTCATGACATGTGAGTATTAACTCAAAAAAGGAAAACAAAGTTAATGTAAGCAGTAAGTAAATATAAAGGTGACGTTTCTGTTCCTACTATAAGCTTTTTCTGTGTGTGTGTGTGTGTGTGTGTGTGTTAGTCGCTCAGTTGTATCTGACTCTTTGTGACCGCATGAACTGTATGTAGCCCGCCAGGCTCCTCTGTCCACGGAATTCTCCAGGCAAGAATACTGGAGTAGGTTGCTATTCCCTTCTCCAGAGAAATCTTCCCAACCCAGGGATTGAACCCAAGTCTCCTGCATTGCAGGCAGATTCTTCCACCAGGGAAGCCCCGTAAGCTTTTTCTAAACCATGTTAATAATAAAATCAGTGATGTTTTTAGCAGAACTGACAAAAAGTTGACTGAAACTTTATCAAGAACATTATTCAAAATACAGACTTTAGGTTTTTTTGTTTTCAGACTTCAGTTTTTATCATTAGTGATCACTACTGATAAATATAACATTATTTAACATGTTTTTAAAAAACCTTCCTTATCTTCTTATGATAAGCAGGTGACACTTAAGAGCCTGGACTTTGGAACTAGACCCTCTGGGTTCAAATGCCACCGCTGCCACTTAACTGACCTGTGACCTCAGGCAAGTTACTTCAACCTCCCTGTTTTCTTTCCCTGTAAAATGAGATTAAAAGTAGCGCCCACATCAGAGGGTTGTGAGCCCTAAAATGAATGGACGCATGTAAATAGATATGCATAAGGCACACGCTTACCATTTTTACTGCCAAGAGTGTAGACTCAAAAGTTGTTGTGGCCTGGCCAGGCAATCGAGGTCAGCATCAACCTAATAAGTCAAGTTGATTGTATGTACCTTTGATGTGATAAGATGGGAAGGGCAAGGGCACTTCCTCTCTGCAGTCTTCTTCCTAAACCCCTAGGCCCTTGTGTAACCATCAGAATGTTGCTCAGGTGTGTCTGACTCTCTGTGACTGCAGCCCGTCGGGCTCCAGGCAAGAATACTTGAGTAGGTTGCTGTTCCCTTCTGCAGGAGACCTTCCCAACCCAGGGATCAAACCTGGGTCTTCCTGCACTGCAGGCAGATTCTTTACCAGCTGAGGAACCTCAATCACAAGGGAAAAAAAAATCAGACAAATCCCTAGAGAGGCACATTCTCCAAAACTCCTGACCACCAGTCCCCCCAAATGTCAAGGTCACCAAAAGGAAGGAAAGCCTGAGAAACCGTCACAGCCAGGAGAGGGAGGTCTAAGGAGATGTGAAGGACATGTAATGTCATCAGTGTAATGGGGTGTCCTGGGTGGAGTCCTGGAACAGAAGAAGGACATCAGGGGAAAACTGAGGAAATCGGAATCGGTTCTGAAGCTGGGTTGACAGGAATGCTGCTCTCTTGGCTGTGACAAACTTTGACCAGGTCCTGTGTCCTCTGACCCCTGATTCTGTCCTGGTTCTCCTACAATCTCACCCCCACATGGCGGCCAAAGGGACCCTGTCCGCTCACGCCTGTCCTCTGCTCAGAGCCCTCCCGTCACACCTGCCTCACTCAAAGGCTAAGCTCTTCCTGTGACCTTCTGCCCCCGTCCCGCCTCTGGCCTCTGGCCTCGCCTCCCACCCAGTCTCCCTCCTTCAGTCCCCTCCAGCCACCCCAGAGCGCTCCACATCCCTCCGAGGCAGCAGGCACACGCCTGCCTCCGGACCTTTGCACCAGATCAGAGATGTCTGCAGGATTCTGTGGACAGCTGCGGGCCCCACCCCCTCACCCAGCACTTCCACCTCCCTCTGCCCTGCTGTGCTTGTCTTCAAAGCTCTGATCACCATCTCACGTGTGACTGTGATTGATCTTATCTACCGCCTGACTCGCCTGGGAGGGGTGCGCGCCGGCGGTTTGTAAACAGGGACTGAATGACAGAGGGGGGCGCTCTCGGGGGTCACAGCTGATGCTGAACAGAGGCGGTGCAGGACGGCGTTGGGGAGGACGTGGTGGCGGGGGAGCATGCAGCCACAGGCAGACCAGGGACCTGTGGGGCTGGGCTCGGAATGGGGGACTGGCCAGGGCTGACAGCAGGGACCCAGAGGGAACCTGTCAGTGGCAGACGGGAGGGGTGAAAGGTCATGGGTGGGGGAGGGGGGAAATTGGGCCTCAGCACAGAAAGCTTGTCAGAGAAGGGGGGATTGAGCAGAGGGTCTGATGGGGCCAGCGCTACAGAGAGCAGCTGAGAGAGAGAGGAAACAAGAGGGAGAGAGAGGGGAGGTGGGCGCATCTCTCCAGGACAGGGTCGCGGGGGCGGGGGGAAATGCTCCACAGGACTTCTCCACCTGTCCCCGCCCAGCACAGCAATCCAGGAGCCACCCCAACACAGAAGACAACAAAAACTGCAGACAAGTGTGCAGAATGTGTGCAGACGCCGCCTAGATGACCCCTGTCAAGCTGGTCAGGGCACTGTCCACTGGGCCAGACCCTCAGGCAGTTCCACGGACCTCGTGGACGGCTTGTTCACAGGCACTGTGGAAGAGGACATTCCTCCAGTCTGCAGAGCAAAGGCTGAAGAGCCACAACAGTAGCAAGGTCTGCCATGATGGGTTTCAGTCCTCACCCAGGAAGGAGGATTCTAGAACATGTGAAGTGGCGCACACCTCTGTCAAAGGAGGAAAGCCTACAGACAGTTTCTACCTATCATCATAAGAAGCCAAGGGCTATTCTTAACTCCATGCTTGTGAATAATGGAGCAGATATAGAACATTCTAGAATGTTCATACCACCCTCTAACTGGAAACAACCCAGATGCCCATCAATGGAAGAATGCATGAATATTCTGTGGTTCGTCCACACAATGGTATACTACACCGCAATAAAAAAGGAACAAGCTACCGGTACACGTAACATAGAAGCATCTCACAAACATTATGTTGAAGGAAAACACCACTGTATGGTTTCATATACAAAGTGCACACCCATTCTAACTATGGAGTTAGAATCAGGATGGTGGTTCCCCGGGGGCAGGTGGGGTGAATGGAGGGACAAGAAAGGGTTGGGGTATCTTTTGGGAGGCTTCCCAGGGGCTTCCCAGGTGGCTCAGTAGTAAAGAATCTGCCTGCCAATGCAGGAGAAGCGGGTTCGATCCCTGAGTCAGGAAGATCCCCTGGAGAAAGAACTGGCAACCCACTCTAGGAAATCCCATGGACAGAGGAGCCTGGTGGGCTACAGTCTGTGGGGTTGCAGAGTCAGACACGATTTGGTGACTAAACCACCACCACACCACTACTTTCTGCTGTTTACTTGTTTTCTTATCAGGGAGCTGGTTATATGGGTGTGTCCAATGTGCAAACACTCACCCAACTGGGCATTTAAAATGTGTGCACTTTTCTGCATGTTGTAATTCAACAAAAAGTTCCCCCTAAAGGGGAAGAAATAATACAAAAGAATAACTGTCCCCCTCATCTACTCCTGGTATGATGTAACAGTGTGAAGGTGTGGGAAATGGTCTGGCAACTCCTCAAAGGGTTAAACAGAGTTCATTTATAACCCAGCAATTCTACTCCTGCGTACATTACCCAGAAAACCTGAAAACAAGGGCACATAAGACCAGGTACACAGATGTTCACAGGCACATTATTCCTAACAGCCAAACAGTGAAGACAACCCAAATACCCATCACCTGGTGGACAGAGAAGCAAAATGTGGTCTAGCCAAGCTACAGAATATTACTCAGTCATGAAAAGGAACAAGGCAAGGACACACGTTATGACACGGGTGAACCAAGGAACCATCATGCCGAGCCAAAGAAGTCAGGCACAAAAGACTAAATACTACATGATTTTCTTTATGTGAAGTGTCCAGAACAGACAAATCCATAGCGACAGAAAGTAGATCAGGGTGGGGATGGATGGCAGTGGGGGGAAGGGTGATGGCCCAGGGGCACAGGATTTATTTTGGGGGTGATGAAAATTCTCTAAATGGATTATGGTGAGGGTTACACATCTCTGCAAATGTACTATAAACCAAAGAGTTGGACATTTTAAATGGGTAAACTGTATGGTGTGTGAATTGAAGCTCTATAAAGTTATTAAAAAAAAACAACCGTGAGAGTGTTATCTTCTCACTGCTGGATGGAACACAGTTTTCCACTTTCCTGTATGAACCCTCTATTTCGCAATTTAAAAAGAAAAGTAGGGACTTCCCTGGGAGTCCAGCGGTTAAGACTCTGCACATTCACTGCAGGGGCCATGGGTTCAATCCCAGGTCAGGAAGTAAGATCCCACGGGTGACCACACCCAGTCACTTGATTTTCCCCATTTTACAGAATGAACACTGAGGCAACGCCCCTCCGAACATGCCCCAGGTCACAGAGGGGGTCTGCCCGGAAGCCGGGCTTTGGGTTGTTAGGGGGCTGCATCCTCAGGAGTCCCTGCTTCATTCTGGGAGGCAGAAACAGAAGACCAGACTGGTGGGGGAGGGTGTTGCTGGGACAGACCTCCAGCCCTCTCCCCTGTGCCTTTGCGCCAGCAAAGCCTGCCTGCTTCTTTGCCAAAATCATTCCTTCACTCAATTCAGAATCAGGGCATGTTCCCCAAACCCACATTATGCCTGAATTTCCTCAGTGGCCTCCTCACTGGTCTCCCTGCCCCCACCCCTGGTTCAGGGACCTGGTTTGAACCCAAATCACCTCCCACACCCACTCTCCTCAGAATCCAAGCAGAGTTCTGGTCTCATTCGTCAAAGTAAAGTCCTCTCTGTGACCCACCAGGCCCCTCAGGACCCTCCCCTGCTCCCTCTGCCCACACCCCCTGCCCTCTCCTGTGCCACTCAGCTCCGGCAACACGGGCCTCCTCAACCTCAGGTCTCTCCATTCACATGTCGCCTCCGCGGTGACCTCACTGGCTCTGACCCCTGCCTTGGAAGTGCAGCCCCAACCTTCTGAACCCTGATCTCTCCTTCTCTTGCTTTATCTTTGTTGGGAAACTTACTGACACCTGACATAGTAAATCTTTTACTGACTTACTTGTTTATCGTCTGTCTCTGAAGTAAACACTTATGAAACACTGGCTAAACCTTGGCTAACCATGTACAGCTGTGTAGGTTGTACACTGCACAACCCTGGCCAGGGAGGGTGCGGCATTCCTATTTTAGGACACTGTAGATTCATGTATATATATAAGGACAATTTTCTGACAGATGGCAGAAAAGGGTCATAAGAAAGGGTGTCTGTTTTTAGTTCCACATAGGCTGGCAGGCTACAGTCCATGTTGCAAAGAGTTGGTACACAGCTGAGTAACTAAGCACACACACAGGCTTGTGGTGGCCATAGTTAAAGAAACAGGTGAACTGTTTCTTCAGATGCACCCAGACTGCCCAGGTTCAGATCCCACTCTGATTCTAAGCACCGGTGTGACCTTGGCCAAGTCATTTCTTTCTGCGCCAGTTTCCACTTCTGAAGGGAACCATAACACCTCCATGGTGTTGCACGAGGATTAAATGAATGGATAGGTGTGGAGTACAAGACTGGGCTGCCGAGGCTGTCCTAGAGGAGTATGCATTATCATCAGGAGCAACTACTAGTCCCAAAGCCCCAGGCTCAGGTTTCAAAAGATAAAACACAGGGACTTCCCTGGCAGTCCGGTGGTTAAGACTCCGTGCTTCTACTGCAGAGGGCACAGGTTCGAGCCCTGATCCAGGGACCAAGATTCCTTATGCTGCGGAGCAACTAAGCCTGTGAGCCACACTACGGAAGCCTGCATGCTCCAGACCCCAGGCTCCACAACAGGAGAAGCCACTGCAATGATTTCATGAACTAGAGATTAGCCCCTGCCGCCCACCACAACTAGAGAAAGCCCGCAGACAGCAAGGAAGGCCCAGCACAGCCAAAAACAAAACGCATTTAAAAAATGGGAATGATAATGTCTTCCCAGGTTGTTCTCAGAGTCATAAGATTTAAAAAATGAAAAATGAAAAACACTTAAAAACTGCTAAGTGTGATGCTACCAGCCTCGTACATGTTCGGCTTTGGGTTTAGAGCATTCGTGAGGAGCCCTGGAGATCTAGGGGCAGTTCCAGGCAGTTCCAGCTGCCTGCTCACCTCAAGGACACAGCCTCTGAGCCTCTCCCCTGGGAACAGCTCAGGGGGCACTAACTCCCAGTGCACACGCCCCACCCATGAGACACCCATTTGGCCAGCTCCCCAAACACCCCTGCACTGAGTTTGACCTCCTGAAATTTGCTCTTGGCCTCAGCTCTCAAAATATGTCACTCTTGTCAACTGTGCAAGAATGACCGTCCCAAGGGCAAGAGAAAAAGAAGATTGATGGGGAGGAAGGGTGCCAAAATGTTAATAAAGCTTTTCTGCCCCGGGAGACAGAACATCAAGTCCATTTTGTGTTCTTGGCGTTCCTGGAACTCTGTATATTCCAATTTCGTCCCCCTCCCTGCCCTCCCTCTTTTATTTCTTCTAATGATCTTGCATTATTTGCTGCATGTTAAGAGACTGTGTTTTCCTTTAACTTTTTATTGACATCACACATCTCCCCAGATGCTCGTATTAGAAGCATAATGGATTGTCAAAGGATGAACATGCCAGCCGCTGGAAGCAGAACAAGACGACCAGCCCAGCAGAGTGCTCCTTTGAAGGAAGAACTCCAGCTGATCATGAGAGCAGGTTCAGACTTCCCTGGTGGTCCAGTGGTTAAGACTGCACTTCCAATGCAGGGAATACGGGTTTGATCCCTGGTCAGGGAACTAAGATCTCACATGCTGCATGGAATGCCCCCCTCCAAGAAAAGTGTGGACAGATCTTGATCTATGGAACCTGGGAATAAGTAACAGAGGGTTCGTTATACTGTTCTTTCTAATTCTGTGTACATTTGGAAATTTTCATTAATAACTTTTTTTTTTTTTTACTGTGCACATCCTTTGTCCAGCAATTCCACCTATGGGATTTTAACTTACACTGTACTCACATTGATGGCGCAGTGGGTGAAGAATCCGCCTGCAGTGCTGGAGACCTGGCTTCGATCCCTGGGTTGGGAAGATCCCCTGGAGGAGGCACGGCAACCCCTTGGGGAATCCATGGACACAGTAGTCCATGGGATCTTAGAGTTGGACACAACTGAGCGATTAAGTGCATACACACACACACACACACACACACACATACACACACACACACACACTCTCACACTCACACACACACACTCACACTGATACAAATCAACAGTTGTACACACAGTGCCTTGCTGTAGTCTTGTCTGTCATTGCCTGGAACTAACCAAAGTGTCCAGCAGAGGGGGACTAGTTTCAGTAAGTTAGGGTCCCCCAGTGGAATAAATACTATGCAACTGAGAAAGACACAGAATTTGACAAGTTAGGATATATTATTATATCTCCTATATATAGAATATATTATTAAAAATTAATAATATATTAATTCCAGGATATATTATTAAAAGTTAAAAGCAAAGGGCAGAACAGTTAGAATAACTTGCCATTAGTACCTTAAAAAATACGGGGGTGTGAAGAGAAAGCGGGGTGTGGGGAGAGAGAGATGCTAACACAGGCAGAATGTCTGTTTAGAAAGAGGTCCCCAAACCATGACCATATGCCTCCGGGAAGAGGACATGGGTGCAGGTGGCTGGGAGATGGTGAGGGGCGGCGGGGCGGGGAAGTAAGGCTTTTCACTCAAAATCTTTGATGTTGTTTGAATTGTACACTTGGGCATGTCATTTCCTATTTTTTATTTATTTTTTTAAAATGTTTTTAAGCCCCAAAGAAAATCGGTTTCCTAAGCATGGCCCTGTCCCCACACATCTGCTCTGAGACTGGAATAGAAGGATCAGGTTGTCCCCTCTGTTCCCTGTGGGGATGTGGGGGCGAGTGGCGGGTTGCGGGGGGGGGCAGGCACGGCTGAGACTTAGCAAGGAGAGCAGAGCCGCCCTGTGGGGCTGCCCAGGGCTCCCTGGAAATGATTTCCAGATTTGGGAGCCCTTGGCTGAGGCAAGGGGAGATACAACGCAGGAAGAACTGGAGGAGGAAGGGGAGGAGGGGGAGCCGGAGGCCTGCGTACCTGTAAGAACACCCAGGAAGAGCAGGCCTGGGCAGGGGGTGGCTGGAAACGCCATCTCCCACCCTGGCTGAAGGAAACAGCCACCAAGTAGCTTCATTCGTAACTGACAAAAAAGCAGACAACACAAACGTCCATCAACGGACAGATGGATGAAGCGGATGCAGGACATGCACACAATGGAATAGTACTCAGCCAGGAAAAGGGAGGAAGCCCTGATCCATCCACGAAGGGGACGAACCTTGAAAGCAGTATACAAAGAGGGAGCAGCCAGACACAAACGACCACATCTTGCGAGATTCTGTTTGTTCCAATGTTTAGAAAAGCCAAAGCCCCAGAGGCAGAAAGCGGGGCTTTGTGCCAGGGGCTGGGGGACGATGGGTACAGGGTTTCTTTTGGGATGATGAAATTGTTCTAGAACTGGAGTGTGGTGACGGTTGCACAATTCTGTGAATGTACTAAAACCCACTGAATGACATGCTCTAAAGGAGAAAAACGAATGGTATGCAAGTATCTCAGTGTTGAAAAAGGAACGAAGGAAGCTCTGAGACATGCTTCAACAGGGGTGAACCTTGAAAACACCCTGCGTGGAAGTCAGACCCAAAGGGCCGCATAGTGGTGGGTTCTATTTAAATCAAATGTCCAGAAGAGGCAAGCCCGTAAGAGAAAGAAGATTAGGGGTTCCCAGGGGCTGGAGCACAGGGGAAATGGGGAGCAACTAAGGGAACTGGGCTTTCTATCAGGGAGGATGAAAACGTTCTGGAACTAGATTGGGGATGGCTGCACAACTCCGTGAACGTACGAAACACCAATGAATCATACTCCTTAAATGGGGGGATTTTGTGGTACGTGAACTCTATCTCAATTCAGCTGTTTACAATTTGAAGCAAGGGGGGAACTTCCCTGGCAGTCCAGACTCTGCCTTCCAATGCAGGGGGCGGAGGGGGGAACTAAGATCCCACATGCTGCGAGGTGAGGGAGAAATAAAGAAATAAATAAGCAAGGGAAAGAAGAAAGGCAAAAAGAAAAAACAAGAAATTTTAAGCAAGTTTTTTTAAAAAAAGAAGAAACTGGTCATGCAGCCCACCCCCACCCCCACCCGGACCCTGACTCCCAACCCGCACTTCCCAGGCCACACATCCTCCCAGGGCATGTCCCCTGAACACGACACCCCCCCACCCCATCAAACACACAGGGAGCACCTGGACCCCAGCTTCCAGTCCTGGCTGTACTTCCTGCTTGCAATACAGGATCTGGGTGGGAACCCCATGGCCAAGGCGGGTCCCTGGGTCGCCTCCCTCTGGTTGACCCCGGAGGGCCCCCAAGAGGGCTTTGAATATGAAGCTTTAACCTCTCATTCCACCCACCCTGCCCCAGCCCCACCAAAGCCAAAAATGGGCAAGAAAACAGAAACCACAAAGGCCTGTGAAATGTGCTGGGTTTGTAGAATTTCTTGTGTGTAAAGTGTTGATCTCAGAGGCATAGATGCCTTGAGACTTCAAAAACACAAAATCCAGCACACAGAGGAACCTTCCTGCTTCAACAAAAGCTGAAAACACATCCATACGGAGCAAGCAGGGCCCAAGGGGCTGGAGGGAAAGGACCTGAGGGAACCCCCACCCCACTCCACCCCCCCAACCCCGGCTTTGCGGTGCCTCCGGAGGTGAACTGGTTAAGAGGTGAGATTTAGGACTGTTACTTCCACAGGAGGGGACAGGAAAACTTGCATGGTTCCTTCAATGATCCTTTGATGAAATAATAATCTAGAGACTAAGTTCTTGCTTTAAGCAACTTGCTTCAAGCTACTGATTCCATAGCATTCCTGGTAATTCCTTTCCATAGATGACAATCTACCTTTCCAAAATGCTGATCAGAGAAGCTGCTTTCCCACCAGGCGGAGAAAAAAACAAAACCAAAAACATTACACTCACTCACTCAAGGAGTATGCAGTGAACACCAGCTATGCCCCAGGCCCTGGTAGACCCCCATGGAAGAAACAAATCCTAAGTCAGTAAACAAAGTCACCTACAAGGTGATAATGGCCAGTAGCCATTGTTCAGTCGTGTCCAACTCTTTGCAACTCCACGGACTGTAGTCCGCCAGGCTCCTCTGTCCATGGGATTTCCCGGGCAAGAACACTGGAGCGGGTTGCCATGCCTTCCTCCAGGGGATCTTCCTGACCCAGGGATCGAACCCAAGTCTCCTGCATTGCAGGTGGATTCTTGACCACTTACTGAGCCACCTGGGAAGCCTGAAGTGAGTATCTGCTGCTGCTGCTGCTAAGTCGCTTCAGTCGTATCTGACTCTGTGCAACCCCATAGACGGCAGCCCACCAGGCTCCCCCGTCTCTGGGATCCTCCAGGCAAGAACACTGGAGTGGGTTGCCATTTCCTTCTCCAATGCATGAAAGTGAGAAGTGAAAGAAAATCACTCAGTCGTGTCTGACTCTTAGCGGCCCCATGGACTGCAGCCTACCAGGCTCCTCCATCCATGGGATTTTCCAGGCAAGAGTACTGGAGTCGGGTGCCATTGCCTTCTCCGTGAAGTGAGTGTAGGGATCCTGGCAAAGAGATGGGGGGAAAGCATCCCAGACAGAGGGAACAGTGAGTGCAAAGGCCCTGGGGGAGGAATGTGCCTGACTGGCATCAAGAACAATTAGATCATTGTGAAGTGGGTGGAGGTATTAGAAAGGATGGGGGAGCGGGGTGGACAGACAGGTAAGCAGGGCAAGTGAGGGGATTTGGTTCTAAGTGTTCTAACCTTCCAGAAGCGCCTCAATGCCTCCAACATGCTTCTGGGTCTGAGTCTGGGATATATAAGGGAACCAAGGCAGTACTGTCTCAGGAGTCTAGAAGTTGCCGACAGTTCAAATTTTCTCACATTCCTACTTTCGCTTTTGTCATTGTTTTTCAATGTGGGTTGCAACATTTGAGCAGTGATGCAATCAGTGTAGCAGGTCTCAGCCATCACTGAAACAATGAAGGAAAAACAATTTAATAAAACTGGAAAAAAGGATTGCTGAAGGACTCGAAAGTGGCTAGGCTATTGTTTCAGGGGCATATGTGCGTATCTCTCCTGGATTGCGGTGTGAAATACGTCTCATCAGAGACTACACGGAGAAGGCAATGGCAAGCCACTCCAGTACTCTTGCCTAGAAAATCCCATGGACGGAGGAGCCTGGTAGGCTGCAGTCCGTGGGGTCGCTAAGGGTCGGACACGACTGAGCGACTTCACTTTTACTTTTCACTTTCACACATTGGAGAAGGAAATGGCAACCCACTCCAGTGTTCTTGCCGAATCCCAGGGACGGGGGAGCCTGGTGGGCTGCCGTCTATGGGGTCACACAGAGTCGGACATGACTGAAGTGACTTAGCAGCAGCAGCAGCAGCAGAGTCTACAGGTTCAAAAGTGAGCAGAACAGCTAATCCAGATATCCCCTCCCACAGATCTGAGGCCTTCCCACTCATTCAACTGGCCACACGGGCAACTACAAATACACACCCAATGTGGTAAAGACTGTTGTAGGTTTCTCCCCACAACCATTTTCTTTTCCTGGACTACATTTCCCAGCACCACTTGGAGCTGAGTGTAGTCATGTGACTGAATTCTGGCCAACAGAATGTAGGCAGAAGTGACACTTGCGTTTTCCGGGCCTGGCACAAAAGACATCCCTCCACGCTTCTTCATCTACAGTGGACCCCACAGACTAAGGGGAAGGCAGAGCCACGCGAGGAAAGGAGCCTGGTTCTCTGGATGGATGCACGTGAGGCCGCCCAACAGAAACACCCTCCTTGGTCTATAACATGTGGGAGAAAAATACTTTTAAGCTGCTTAATATACTTAAGCCACTGGAGAATAAAGGGCTTATTTGTTAACAGCGGCTAGTATGACTTGTGCTAACTTATAAACACCACCCCCCCACCCCCCCGCCACAAGTGAAAGCTGGTTAACTCAGCAGCTGCCAAATGAAGAACCGTTCTGCTGGAGTTCCAGAGAAGGAATGAAAGGAGACTGAGTCTCTGCACGTCCCAGAGTAAACCAGGTGTGCCCGGCTCAGAAGAGCCTACTGTGAAGCATCAGGGTCACGTTCAAGGACAGAGATGTAACATCCACAAAATGCGTTCTAAGCCACAACAGGTTCTTAGTTTGAAAAGAAACACAAACTCCATGATGAAGACACAAGTTGCACCTCCAGCTCAAGACCACATCAAAATTAAGCGCGCCCATTTAGAAACCACCATTACCGGAAATGACCTGCAGTTGATGTACAACGTCACATTACTGTCAGGCGTACAGCACAGTGACTCAGGCTGCCGTGACAACCCTGCATCCTGACTTTACCAATGAGGAGAGCTGATGCCAACAGCCAGCTTGACTTCAGGAACTGAGGCTTACCACAGGCCATTACAGAGCTCAATTTAGTTCCACATGACCCCGGAAGCGGGGGCCTAGGCCAGGCCAAATGAGGGTGAAGATGCCGCCTACTAGGCTTCCCGGGTGGCTCAGTGGTAAAGAACCCACCTGTCAATGCCAGAGACACAAGAGATGCGGGTTCGATCCCTGGGTCAGGAAGATCCCCTAGAGAAGGAAATGGCAACCCATTCTGGTATTCCTGCCTGGGAAATCCCACGGACAGAGGAGCCTGGTGGGCTACAGTCCATGGGTTCTCAAAAGAGTCAGACATGACTTAGTGACAGAACAGTAACAACAAACGCCGCCTACTTTATCTACTGCAGTGCCTGGCACGCAGCAGGAAAGCAGGAAATCTCTGTTGAATACATGAACAAACAGCTGCTCTTCTCCCTTTTCACAGATGAGGCCGTAAGGCCCAGCGAGGCAAGTCACTGACTCAACGTTACCCAGTAAATGAGGGACCACAGTTCAGACAAAGTTCAGATACCCCCTCCCCGGCATTCACCCCGTCTCCTCTGCCAGCCTGTTCCCTAGCGTCCCTGACACCCACTCGGGGCCTTTTTTCTGCTCTTCCCAACTTCCTCTTCTCTCCCTGCTCAAAACACTTTCTTACAGCTAATTCACATCCTCCCGGGTTCCTCATTCACTAAATATTCACCCATTCAGCAATTAAAGCTTGGGACATGTGCTGCATGCCAGGCTCTGTTCTAGAAGCTGGAGGGACGGCTGTGAACAAGACAAAGATCCCTGTTCACTTGGGGCTTACATTCTAGTGGAGGGTGAGGATGGAGACACAAAAAGAATGATATATTCAACTAAGTATTTACAAATATTTAATTTATATACATTTAGGTCCTATTTATTGATATCCATTAATTAACTGATATCCTCCATTAATAGATATTTGAATTTATGTTATATATAGAATTATTTATCAATAGAGAATCTGCCTGCCAAAGCAGATGTCAGAGACGTGGGTTGGATCCCTGGAGAAGGAAATGGCAACCCACTGCAGTATTCTTGCCGGTGAAATCCCAGAGACAGAGGAGCCTGCCAGGCTACCTGCCCATGGGGTCGCAAAAGAGTCAGGCATGACTTAGGGACTAAACAACAACTATGTGATATAAACAAATCTGATCATTTCAACGTGTCATCAATATAAAAATAGTGTTAATGGGAGACTGACTCTTTCCTCTTCTCCTTTCAAGGCTTTGAAATCTAGTGTGTTTCTCTTCTCGAACACGCACAGCTCATCCAGTGGGTAGTGCACTGGCGAGCAGAGTTCTTGGGTATTTACTGATGGACAGGCGCCACGGGAGGGCGAGCAGAAGGGATGTGAGCCGACTCAGGTTATTAACAGGGTCCCTTTGGCTGACTGAGGGAAAAAGCCAGTAGGGGGCAGAGGATGAAGGCGGGGGAAGGCTGATCTCAGGCAGGAAGTGATGGTGGCTGGACCGGGCTGGGGGCTGCGGAGGAGGCGGGGAGAGGGGCCAGATCGCTGGTGGACCAACGGGGGACAGAAGACAGGCATCGACACAACATGCGAATGACAGGCGTGAGGTGGTCAATTTCACATCATGTGCTGCTCACACCACACTAGAAAAAGTAAAATTGGGAGTTCCTTGGCAGTCCAGTGGTTAGGACTCGGCACGTTCCCTGCCAGGGCCCAAGTCTGAATTCCTTAAGACCCCACAAGCTGTGCAGTATGGCCAAAAAAAAGAAAAATCAGAGAGAAAGAAGAGTCAAGGATGACGCCCAAGTACGTGTGTGTGTGTGTGTGTGTGTCGGGGGATAGGCAGTGTGTGTGTGTGTGACGCCCAAGTACGTGTGTGTGTGTGTGTGTGTGTCGGGGGATAGGCAGTGTGTGTGTGTGTGTATGTGGCAGGGGATAGGCAGTGGGGAGCTAGGTGTCGGATGTGTTTGGTTTGAGGTGCCTATGAAACAATCCAGGGGAGGGTTCAGCAGAGCAGGATGTGTGTGCGTGCTAAATCGCTCAGTTGTGTCTGACTCTTTGCGACCCCATGGACTGTAGCCCGCCAGGCTCCTCTGTCCGTGAGGCTTCTCCAGGCAAGAGTACTGGAGTGGGTTGCCAGTCCCTTCTCCAGGGGATCTTCCCGATCCAGGGATCGAACCCAGGTTTCTTGCGTCTTCTGCATCAGCAGGCAGGGTCTTTACCACTAGCGCCACCCGGGAAGCCCAAGAGCTGGAAGGGCTGGAGACAAAAGTTAAAAACCTCTGCTCCCTGGCCCTCTTGCCCTTAATTCCTCTCATGACCATTTCCACAGCGTGGCCTCCCTGGACACCGCGTCTATCGGCACAAGGAGCATCGCATCACAAGGGCTGGCCCTTCATCACACGCCCCCTGCCTCCCTCACCACCAGTCGCAACCCCACACAGACTCCAGACTCCCAGCTTTCAGGGTACAGGCTTCCAGAAGCCTCTCTACCCACTCCAGCCGCCCACCTGGCATCCTTGCCCTCGGAACCCACTGAGGCTCGACCTGGCTGCTCATTTTGCACAGTCTACCAAGAAGCACAGAATCTAAATAGCAAACACCATCCGGTACCGCTATACGGCCAAGCTGTACCCTGCAGGGTGGGCCAGCAGGTGGCAGAATCCATGTGCTTAGAGGTCCCCGAGGCTTTGTTCAAAACCCTAGAGGGGTTTTTGAGCAGCAGATTCTTCTACAGACTTGGCCAGGTGCTGCGACAAGCATGTGTCTATGATGGAACACCCACAACCGGCTGTGGGACGCCACCGGGAATCAAACACTAATATTTCTGCAGCCAAATGTGTGAATATTCACACAGAGCACAAAGACAGACTATAAATCGCCTGGCTTCGGGGCAGGTGCCTGACGAGTCACCACAGGTGAGCTCCTGGTGCGGCCACTGATGGAGGGGGCGTCACCCTGAGAGGTGTCTCGGTCCGTGTGCTGCTATAGGAAGGGACAGGGCTTTATGTTAAGCACGAGGCTTCCCCAAAGTCCAGACGCGGGGAGCCCCTGAGCCCGGCTCTGACAAACCTGGCTTCAGATCCCTGCTCCACAGTTTTTCTGACCCCAAGCCACGGACCTCATATCTCTGGGGTCTCAGTCCTGAGGGGTCTGGAAGGAGCTGGCTATTGCCTATAAGCCTTAAATTAATAATGATGACAGCAGCAGTAATAGTAACAGCAGTTAACCTTTATGGAAGGGCTTCCCTGGTGGCTCAGTGGTAAAGAATCCGCTTGTCAATGAAGGAGTTGCAGGTTTGATCCCTCGGTTGAGAAGATCCCCGGGAGGAGGAAATGACAACCCACTTGCCTGGCGGATCCCCAAGGACAGAAGAGCCTGGCGGACTACAGTCTGTGGGGTCGCAAAGAGTCGGACATGACCGAGTGCCTAAACAACAACAACCTTTGTGAAGCCTGACTGGTACAGGGGGCCCCGAGTGCCATGTGGCCATCACCTCATTGACTGGAACCTTATCACCCTCCAGGGAAGCGGCATCTGTTTTTTTATCCTCTTTTAACAGAGGCCTGATGCGGTTGACACAAGGAAGGAGACAGCTTGGGGTTCCAAGTCCAAGTGTATCTGCAATAGATCCTAAACACATCCAGAGCACGGTCACACCAGCCCCCAGGTCAGGCCGCCCAGTTCCTGATGTTGATCCCCTCCCAGTGGGGATAAATTAGTCAAACAACCACCCATGTGCTGTTTGCCTCCCAGTAAACCCTCCCAAACAAGCCCCAAGGGGGAGGTACTATTATTTTACTCCCCAACTGTACCCCGCCATGTCCCACGTGGAGGGGGAACCCCCACACACGGTCTCCAGACGAATAGAGTCTGCTTCCGGATCCAGCCAACACTCACGCCACCCGGGCTGGGCCAAGCCTCCTTCCACCACCTAAAACGGCCTCTGGCCTCTCCTTTTTTGGTTCCTCTGAAAGCTTTCCCTTCCTCTGAGCTCAGAGGCCGCTCCAGAGGCTGCCCCACATCTCCAGGACGAGAGTTATCTAAGCAGCGGGACCTGGCTTGATTCTCAACAGCAACTCCAGGGTCTGGCACATGCCTGGCACTGAGCAGTCACTCAGTAAATTCTGGCTGCTGTCTGCCAGGGCTGAGAACGGTGAGGCCTTTCTGGAATGCCACCTGGCACTGCCTCCCTAACCCTCAGTGCACGCTTCCCTTTGCCTTGGCAAGTCCTCTTCCAGGAATCTGGCTGGTAGAAACCCTCTTACACAAGCCACTGCAGGTGTAGATACAAAAATGTCAGGTCGGGTCACTCCCCAGCTCAAAAGCCTGCTGTGGCTCCCATCTCCCTCCAAATGGGAGCCCAAGTCCTGGTCAAAGATGCAGAATGGAAACGCTAGGGTGGCAGAGAGACAGCGTGAATCAGCTCCTAGTGGAGATAAGATGGAATGCCAAACTGCTCAAACTAAAGGAGTCGGGAAATGAGAGAAAAAGGAACAAAGGACCCTGGAGATAAACCGAAAACCAACAGCAAGATGGGAGATTTCAATACAGCCACATCAGTAATGAGGGCAAACACGAATGGTCTAACCCTGCACCGTCCACCCGCAGCAGTCTCACATGACTTCCCAGCCCGGAAACAGAGCTGGTCCAACAAGATGTTCTGAGTGGAAAACACACACTGGATTTCAAACACTTAAGTTTGGGGCGGGGTGGGGGAAAGACCACACAACACCCGCTGGCAAGGATGTGAAGAAACTGGAACTCTTGTGCACTCCTGGTGGGAATGTGAAAGGGTGCAGATACCGTGGGCAACAGTGGTTCCTCAGAAAGTCAACAAGAGAATCACCAGGTGACCCAGCGACTCCATTCCCAGGTATATATCCGGAAACACTGAAGGCAACACTCGGATACTGGTGAGGAGGCTCAAGAAGATTAGGAGGCCGTGCCAACTAATACCCTTTTTGTTTAGTCGCTTGGTCGTGTCCGAATCTTTGCGACCCCATGGGCTGCAGCCCGCCAGGCTCCTCTGTCCATGGGATTCTCCAGGCAAGATTGCTGGAATGGGTTGCCATTTCCTCCTCTGGGGGATCTTCCTGACCCAGGGATGGAGCCCGCTGTCTCCTGCATTCCTGCACTGGCAGGCAGATTCGGTACCACTGAACCACCCAGGAAGCCCAAAGACACATACAGGCTCACAGTAAAACCTGGTAGCCGAAACAAAACAAAAAATCCATTGAGTAGAGGTTAAATAAATTATAGAATACTCCTCTTTTAGTTTGCTAAAAGGAAGAGTTCTAGGGGGGCAGGGGAGAGAGAAGGATTGAGAGTTTGGGATTAGCAGATGCAAACTATTATATACAGACTGGAGAAACACCAAGTTCCAACCGTATAGCACAGGAAACTGTACTGAATAGCCTGCATAAACCATAATGGAAACAAATATGAAAAAGAATGTATGTATAAATATATATATATATATAAACTGAATCACTTTATTATACACCAGAAACTAACACATTATAAATCAACTATACTTCAATTAAGAAGGAAAAAAAAAAATAGAAGGAGTTTCCCGGTGATCCAGTGACTAAGACTCTGAGTTCCCAATGCAGGGGGCCCTCATCTGATCCCTAGTTAGGGAAATAGATCCCACATGGTGCAACGAAGACCAGGCATAGTCAAGTACATAAATGTTAAAATGAA